>NC_083385.1:4010000-4315000 GCF_031755915.1 Ziziphus jujuba | reverse complement strand
TGGTCGGGGCCATTTTGGTTACCGTGGTCCCAGACCAGATGGCTCAGCCGCCTCTTTCCATGGTAGGGGACGTGGCCAGGGTGGCAGTAGGCACTTCACTGTGCATGGTGCTGTATCAACGAATCCGAATTCAGCATCTGCACCAGCTGAAGGCATAGCCGCTTTAATGCAGCCGCCTTCAGCATCAGTTCCTGGGCAGGCACCATTACCTGTACCAGCACAAGTGCCTCCTGCTCCATTCTGGCAGCCTCCTCGTATGGCATGGTGTGAACTTTGTAGGGTTGACTGCAACACTCTGGAAATTCTGGAGCAGCATAAGAATGGAAAGCGTCATAAAAAGAATTTGAAAGTACACGAGGAGTTGCAGAAACTCAACAAAGTCATTACTGGACAACAGAATGAACAGATGCCCAATGCTGTAACTAAACCAGATGTTGGTCAGTCTGAGAAAGTTGAGGGACTTGTAGAGAATCAACCCTTGCCACAAAAACTAGCATCTGAAGTTGTTACTAATAATAATGTAAATGAAACAGAGCAACAGAATGATACCGTGGACAACTCTGAAGCTTCAGTGGAACCACCTGAGCAAAAATCCAGGGATCAGCTTTCAGCCAGGAGACGTGGTAGTAAGCGGAAGATGCGAGGGCGTCAAGGGGGTAAGTATATGAGGGCCAATGAAGGATTAAGAAGACCAGTTGAGCCACCCAAACCAAAACAGGTGATTCCTTTAATTTGCGGGTTGTGCAATGTCAAGTGTGAGTCGCAGGTTGTATTTGATAGCCATTTGACTGGTAAAAAGCACCTATCGAACCTTAAGCGCTTTCATGGTCACCGTGCTTTGTATGGAGAAGCAGGGCTTCAAGCACTGTACCCGCCTAACTTCAACGCTCCGTCAACTTCACTTGCCCCTCAAGTTCAGCAAGGTGCTAATGACCCTCAGGTGCTCCTGGCCCAGTTGTTAATGACCTACGTTCTGTCTCAGGCCCAAGCGTCTGGGGTAGCAGCCCCACAAGGGGCTCCACCCACCCTAACACCTGCAGCAGCAGCAGCAGCAGCAGCAGCAGCAGCGACAATATCAAGTTTTGTAACTCAGAATCAGTCAGATCCAAACACTCAAGGACAACAGCTAGTATCAGCTGATGGGAACCAAAATGGTGCTTTGGCAGAAACAAGTAGTCAGCAGCAATCTGTGGTGCGACAATCTAAACCCCAATCAGTTGGGAATACAGACACCAAAACTGAAAGTGGAACCTCCGAGCTTGCAGAAAAGGAGATACCTGTTCTTCCGGATAATTCAGTTGTCACATCTGGAGAGAATTCCGGCCTTGGCAGGCAAGTTGCTGCAGAGGCTACTCTCCCTGTTTCACAATGTGAAGCAGTAGTCTCCTTGGATAGGGACTCTACTTAATGATGTTGTTCTGGGTGAAGCAAATATTTGCTGTATAAGATAGTCACTTCAAGAGCTTTACTCTATATATTGAATTGAAATGTAACTCCATAATTATTTTTGTAAGAACATACCCCTTCTCCTTACCCCCTCTTTGGAAATAAGAAGCAAAGTACAAAAATTTACAACTTTTTATGTATCGTTTTTGGACCCAATTGCGACTTCTATCATTTTGTTGATTAAACTTTCGGTGATCGGTAGTTTCAGCAGCAGGTATGCGTTGGGAATATGCAAATTCACTTTACACGACTTGTCGTCTATTAAAATCTAAATATGCGTGGAAGTTACATTTTACCCTTTGTTTTTTTAATAAATATATAATTTATAAACTATTCAAAATTCGAATTCTTTATTATTTGAACTCGTATTATTAAGGAAATAGCTCGAATTCGTACTCTAATAGATGCAAATAAAAATATTTAAATCATTAAAATTATTCGTTTTGTCACAATTTATACTGTTAAAATTGTTTATTTTAATTGTTTATTTTTTGGAACAATCTTATGGGAAAAAAATGATAGTAAATAGTAATTTAGAAATTAAAACATAAATATAAAAAATTCAAGCTTTAGGTAGTAATTTTAACTTGCTTAAATTTTCTTTTAGATTGAAGTACAGAGAATTATTGTTTTTAAGGGAAAAAAATAAAGAAAAGAAATGGGCGTCATATTTTCCGTAAAAAAGGCAATGGCAAATAAATATAATTCTTAAAATAAATATTCATTGTAATCGTACGGCCAGTGTTTGTGTCCAATCCATCACTGTCGTTGAAGCCAAACCCAATCTCGTAATGCTCGAATATGGGTTCCGGGCAAGTAGGAGGTTTAGCCGCGCGAAGTTCATTCGTGTTTCCGATGAATGGCGGCGTTGTGAAGCAGCTCCAAATTGCCTCAGTCTCTCTGAAACTCTCAAGTAATAATAATAATAATAAAATAGGGGCGTTATCGATAGATGAAATTCCACCGAACGCCGTTCGCCGGAAACGAGACCCGCAGTGGAGAGGAGGATTCAGTATTGGTGTAGACTTGGGAATGTCCCGCACCGGCCTTGCTCTCAGCAAAGGCTTCTCCTTCCGTCCTCTTACCGTAACTACAACCTATTATCCACTCCCCAAAAAAAAAAAAAAAACTCCACTGCCCAATTTCACTTTTTTTTATTAATATACATATATATATATATATATATATATATAAATTATTACATTTTGATAATTTGCAGGTTCTGAAACTGAGAGGACAAAAGCTTGAATCTCAGCTAATTGAGATTGCTCAACAGCAGGTACATAGTAAGCCTTTTATTTATTTATTTATTTTAAATTTTCAAATTGAAGTATTTGTAATAATAACAATAACAATAAAGTGTAGGAGGCAGATGAGTTTATAATAGGGCTTCCAAAATCCAATGATGGGAAGGAGACACCACAGTCCAACAAAGTTCGCAGCGTTGCGGGAAGGCTTGCTGTGAGAGCTGCCGAGAGGTTTTTTTTTTTTTTTTGAAAATTTTAATAAAAACTTTCTCTACTTTTAAGTTGTTTTTGAATAATAATAAATATGGCTTTGGATTAATACGCTGTTGGGTGTTTTGGGTTTGGGTTTGGGTTTGTAAAACTCAGGGGTTGGAGAGTATACCTGCAGGATGAACACGGCACGTCTATGGAAGCCATGGACCGTATGATTAACATGTATTTTTTTTTTTTATTCATTTTCCCACCATATTCCATCGTCTTCGTTTCCTATTTTCTTTCTTGAATTAGTTGTTTGTTTTGTGGATTAATGAAAGAATGTTGTTATTCTGTAAATTGGAAGATGTTGGCATCCATTGGAAGTTAACTTGCTCAAATCTCTTTCAGGGGCCTTGGCGAGTCTGCTCGGAGAAACAAAAATGATGCTTATGCCGCCATGGTATGTCTACCATTTTTATTCTTTGCTGCTGTTTAGTTTTCAAAACAATGGAAATTTATTCTTGCCAGTTTGTTTTTCCCTTGCTAATTTTATTTATTTATTTATTTGGCTTTCTGGTTAAAGATGGTTTTAGAGAGATACTTCTTTACATCAGGCGATGCAACTGAAATTGTACTGCCCAAGAATGTCGATCTACAAGAGAAAATTCTAAGGGGTCCGCCGGAAGATATTGATTTTTTCCCATGAAGAATATTAGGTTTGCCATTTTGCCCTCTGCTAGAAAAGTGAAAATTATTGGTCGTACAGTTTCAAAGAAAAAGAAGAGAGAATTATCAAATTATCAGAGAGATATTTTGGAGGAATTTTTCGTTCTTACTTTTCCAATATATATATATATATATTTTCTCATTGGCCTTTTTTCTTTTTTTTAAGTTTTATGTAGAATATGAAAGTTTCTTTATATGTATATATATCTTACGTAAAATATTTATGAATAATGTACACATCACTCTAATATTACACTGCATTAACTTGGATAATAACGAAACACCCCAAACCAAAGTCAGTGGTTGCCTATTTAAGGCAATCCAAGTATATAATTAGATTTGTCTAATATAGCACTGTTTATTGTTTCGGTTAAGTCATGTCGTGCAGAGGTTTCGTTAATTCGTCTGCCTCGATCAGCAGCTGCTTTATCCAATCCAAGCTATCCGGACATGTCGTTGTCCTGTTTGCAAAATCAGATAATATTTACTGATTTACCATATCGTGCCAGAGTCTGAAGCAATCACAGGCTAACTACGCCTGAAGACCCGACAAGCAAACAAATTTTTGCTAGTCAATGCAGCTTCTGTAGTTCTATGCATATAAAGCTGAACTCCAGCTCCTTGATCTTCCAACTAATTTGCTTTCCAGCTTTAAATACAGCGCCTAAGTTTTGATTATATACAAGAGTATGTTAATTACAATTCCTACAACAATAGGTATATCCCCAAACTTGTATGCACAGAACTAGCTTTCCAAGTGCAAATTACCAGAGCCCCAGCAGCACACCCATAAACTTGAAGCAATCTTCATTGCAAATTATAGCTCCGCTTGAAAACTGAAACCAGTAAAACTATAGTTATCTTATGTGACAAGTAAAGGGATAGGAAAAGCAGCGATGTACATGTGTGTGTTTTCTCTATATGATTGCGTCCATGATGAGCTCAATGGCGAATGTCCGGGATGGAAGAAGAAAGACAGTTAATTTTACGAGGATGTCAAGATGGTAAGAAGTCTGGAACCTTGCTCCATTTGGCTCCTGTGACAATCCTGCTCCCCCTTCTGGCTTGCGAAAGAAGGATAAATCAGGGTGGAATATTATAGTCATCTGCCAACAGATACACTAAGGGAAAGGACCAAAAACAAAGAAGATTAGCCCAACGTTGCTGCAGCTAAAGTTCCCAAGACAAGTAACACTTTCCACCACACAGAACAAAGATACCACTCGGTGCATTAGAATTTAGAAAGCAATACATAGAACAGCGGATATTCATATGGAAATTACCACAATTAATTTTGCCAGACGTACTAAATTGTTCAGTCTCAGCATTCATCTTCACTTCCAATCAGAAAATCACAATATGTACTTATATTGTGAAGCACCTTCTGAGAGGTCAACACGAGCTAATAGCAAGCGTGGTTTGCCCATCCCTTCTTTTAGACTTAACACTCATGTATCAAGACAAAATATAAGCCAAAGAGAATACGAAGAAAAATAGAAGGAAAAACATAAAAGTTTAAAAAGTTTACAGAGATGCATAAAACGTTGCAACCTAAGCTTCATACCAATAAAACCCAAGCTTGATTAATGGAGTGCACTTATCCCACAAATGAGCTCCCAATATCTAAGAATAAGGGGGGAAATTTGGTCAAGAGTAACAACATTAACATTGCAGGGTTGCAAAGGAGAAATGTTTTTTAACTTCATTATGAATAAACTGTACTGTAATTTTTATACTTTTCAACACTCGAAAGGTGGAAAAGAGAGAATAATAAAACAGAGGTAGTGCTCTAGGAGATTGAAAGAATACCTTCCAAAACATACAGAAATTCGCCAAACTGAGAAAATCCCTATGATAAATCAATACTTGGTATGATTTTTGGAAGCAATCTATATGGGGGCTTTGAACACATATCACCTTCATTGGAAAAGGAAGCAAGCTTATCCTCCAAAATAGAATAGGCCTCAGAAAATGCCTACATCATACAACATGGATGTGAGAAACATATGTCTGCATGAGCATTTGTGTGTATAAGAGCTTGCATTCATACCCTCCACAATTTCAAATTTGATATACATGTACCTATTTTGTGCCGTACCTAACTATTAGAAAGATAAATATATATATATATACATTCAAATGTATGTTTGTCTCAGCAGCAGGAGAAATTTTATCGATTGCCAGCCAAAAGAACTCAAATGTATACTGCTTTGCATATTAATGCAAAAGAGATGCATTTCTTTTACTTCGTTCTTCTACATCAGAAAATATCTCGAACTCTTGATAACAATGGTAACAAGGACAAAAGCTCTTTTTTTTTTCTTTTTTTGGTGACAAACAAAAGGCTTACCTTAATACATTGATGTATGCGAAAGCAATTTCTCCCCACGTTGTTTGTTGGAAAAAGGGGGTCATCAATGTGTATTGGATCAATGCTACAACATTAAGTAGATCATCAAGATAAAATAGGGGAATTCATATAATGTAATATACAGGTAATATATATATATATATATATTTAAAGAAAAAAAAAAAAAGGTTTTATAACTATTTATTTTTAAATTAAAAAAAATAGAGTTTTTATCCTAATAGGTTTGGTTATAAGTATATTTCAATTTTATTAGGAAATTGACCAAAAAAAAAAAAAAAAAAAAAGATATTTACTCTATTTTTGGTTTTATAAAAAGGAAGGAAAAAGACGTTTTACTTTTACGTTATTTTCAACTTTGTGTCACTAGGGTATCGGGTAAGTCTCCTTCTTTTTCTTCTTTTTTTCTTCTAGCCCTCAAAGCTATTAGAGTTAATATTAAGGACTTCCGATCTTAATTTAGGGTTTTGGTATTCATCTAAGATCGTTAAGGATCCAGTATCTTTGGAAATTCCAATTTCTGATCAAGTTTTGGAGCTTGGGAACGAAGATCTTGAATCTTTGAGGTTGATCAAGGTTGGTTTTTTTTCTGATCTTTTTATGTTATATGATATTATTTGAGATGTTTTGGGATTATAGAAGTATTGATTAAGATTGAATTGAAGAGTTATTGTTGAAACCTTAATCTAGAATTTATTTGGAATTTTTACAGAGTGAATATTCGAATTTATTTAAAATATTTAAAGGTTTCTTTCGGCACTAAACCTTTTATGGATGAAAATAGACATGTTTATGAATCCGTAGAAATTTATTTGGGACGATTTGGATCTATTTTCAATTTATTATGAAATTTTAAATTTATGCATTTCATCTGATTGTTCTGTGCGATTTCAGTATGCTTCGTAAGTAAAAATTTCAAAACATATCCAAACGAAATTATTTTTATCTAAAAATTTGTATACTTTATCCTAGATGTCTAATATTACTATAAAAAAATTTAGCTTCAAATTCATTATATTTTGGCCATAATAATTTTCTGAATTACCTACATCCGTCTGAATTTATTTTCTGGTTCATTTAGTAAAGAATAAAATTCGATTTAAAATAGTTTTCGAGCTTTGTTTAATCTAATAATTTTTATATAGCATTATCACTATATATAGTTAAACTATGTAAAATATTACTGCTTTTGGAAATATATTTTATTTTTAATGAATTTTTGTATAGACGAGTTTCTCTGTAAAATGCTGATTTTCAATTTCTGTCAATTAGTTACTAAATTTAATTTGACCATGTTTTTTTACCTTAATTTGGCTTTTAAAATTTTATATGAGTATATGCAAGTGTCTAGTTTTAATTTGTAAAATTTCAAATGGATACAAAATTTAATGAAAGAGAAACAATGTGAACATAGAATGAAGGTTTCTGAAAATCTAATAGTTTCAGTATTTTCTTTGTTAACTTATCAATTAATTTTGAATAATTTTTCATTATTATTTTATAAAATTGTTTTAATTACAGTTACTTATGCATGTGTACAGTATCCTCATAACTTTTCAGACTTAGATAATATCGTGTGAATAAGGAATTAATTTCTTGTTAAGAGTTTGCTTATGGATTAATAAGTTTTTTATTCGGCTTTTGGAGATTTGATCATGTTCTAGGCTTATGATTTTAAGATTTAAGGACTAGGCTATGATGATCTTATGGTATCCGCTCTTATTCATTTAGTTTGAATTTAAGAGCTTGATTATGGGATTTATACGTAAGATATTTATGGTATATGATGGTTTCGCTTTATACCAATGAGAGACTATTGGTATTATTCATATATTGTTAATCTTTTGTAGACTTTGTTGATCAAGGTAAGTTATTGGACTTTTTAAAAACTAAAATCATAGCAAATATATACTTATGCTATTGACTTATTTATGTTTTTCTATCAGTTTATATCTTATGAAATATATATGTATTGTACAAAGAAATTGTTGGATATTTGATATATGTATTTTTACTCTGGTTGTTGGTACATAGTAGGCATTTATGGATATGTTATGTTATATACTTGGGTGTTGAGATGAATCATGTAAGGGTATTTCTCTAATGATTTATGATTTTTTACCTTCGGATTTAGACGTATCGTTTCATGTGGAAGAACTTACTGATGATCACAGTATGGGTATGGCTCATACCTTCGGGTGTGAGTGTTTGTTTTTAAAATTTATGTTTCCCCATTTGTTACATGCCTCACACACGAGTTTATTCAGATTTCAGATTTCAAATTTCGGATTTCGGATTATCTACGGATAATATTATATTATGGAAAGTCCTACTAAGTACTTAACAATTAGAGTTTATATGAAAATCATGTTTATATTGTTAAAGATTATTTTTGGATATTTATTTGTTATGATTTTAAGTATTTTCTTATTTTATATTTATGAAAAACTCAATAGCTTGCTGAATTTTATACTCATTATTTATTGTTATGGTTTCAGGTACTCCATAGTTTCAAGGTAGCTAGAGTTGACATATAATAATGGTGTTTATTTGTTTTTATTTTTATATTAGTTAGCTTGAAAGACTTTTTGGATATTGGAGTTGTTTTTTTTGTCCATTTTCTTTGAAGATATTTTAGATATTATTTATAAGTGATGTATGGAGAGTTTTTATGTTCCGTCTTATAAGTTTTATTAGTGTTTTAAGTATGACTTGTCACATTGTAAGTATATAGACTTGGGGTGTGACATATATTGGTTTAGGAAAAGTGATGGTAGCATTACCTACAGCCTCTTTCCCTTTTTATATAAACTCCACTTCCCTGTACAGATATACGCATTTGACGAGGATCAAACACATTCCTGGAAAATACAGAACAAGAGATAAATAACAACTTATAAGACCTAATATGAATCAGCTAAAAAGTACATAATCATGGTGCAAAGTAAATTCCGATAAGCACTTTAAGAAGAAGGAAAGCTAAAGTATTACTTGTAGACAGTTAACTTACCCAAAAAAATAAAGAAAATCCATCAAAAGGCTTCCAAAGTTCTGAAATATCATTAATATAGAAGTCAATAAAGCATTCAAGGAGTAATCATTTACACAGATGGGAAAACAGAAATTAGGACCAAAGATACTAAAGTTTGCACAGTAAGCAAACCGTGTAAAATTTTGAAACTCTAAGTATTCATTAAATAATGTCTTCTCCAACCTACTTTTATTAATAGATAGAGGAGGTGATTTTGGATTCTCCTGCTTTTCGAAGAAACTGTCACTCAACTTCGTCTAATGCATCATTAGGGTTCATTAAGTTCAGAGTATTATATTTACCAAATAGAAACAAAGTTCAGAGTATCATTGCAAAACTATAACAAACGTACAAGATGGCACACTATTGTACGGACAAGTTTTCATACTTGCATTATTAATCATACATGATAACATGTCTTAAGAAAGAAAATAATTAGGAAAAAAATATTGCGAAAATATATCATCCATTGGAAAATAAATTGTACTACCAAACACAAACTAAAGTAGAAGGACAATTACTTGGCTGATATGCCGCCCAAGATGATGCTCATGTTGAAGAAAACGTGTAATTAGCAATACCTGCAAAATGAGTGAAAAAAAAGCAAGTTAAAAATGAATACCTATCAAGGCAAACAATTTTTCACATGCTAATAAACAAGAAGTGCAACTGAACGATTGAAGAACCACTTTAAAAAATTAATCATGGGACAACCCTCACAGGTAGGTCCATCCAGTGGCAGGACATTAATTTGGTACAGCAAAACAAAGTAACAGAAATTGGGTAAGTAGGACTGCAAACAACCAATTAGACAATCAGGTTATAACACTGTTAAGTCACTGCTAATCTCAAAAGCTTAATTTTTTAAAAGTAGGTCCAACTATGTGCGTGAAGCTAACACAACAGACATTAAAGAACTAGCATTCCTCTAATATCAATTGTTAAGGTATTCTTGAAAAGAACACGAAAATGCCCTCATTATAAAAGTTCCATGTCATAGAATCAACTTGTGTATCTTATACATCAAATGGTAAAAAAAATTTTATTGCCACTCACCATTCTAAAATGTAATAAGACTTAATAAAGTTTTACAAATCAACATAACTCACCAAACAGTAGGAACTCAAGCCACCAGAATAGGATTGATCCAGGCTACGGTCAGCCAAGAACTGCTTGAGTACCAAAGCAAGAGGTGTAACCGCAGGAAATTGCTCAGTCAGGTCCTTAACCTGTGAATGACAATCTATAATTTATAAATTTTAAAGGTAAAATAAAGACAAAAAACATAATATCTCATTCTTAAAACAACAAATTTGCACAGAAAAAGCAAGAAACAAATAGCAAAATCTGATAAATGTGGTATGATAAGTATACAAAATGCTATCTCTTGCTTGAAACGTTAAACAATATAAGAAAGTTCATAAATTTAAAGCATATTTATTTAATAAACTTCCATGTGTTGGCCAAAATCATAATAATAATATGGCTGGTTTCTGAAATCCATAGAAAACACTGGCATTGAATGTGAAGAATAGTTGGCCATTGGAACTAAGCACCAAAGGGAAATCTTAAAATGAAAAAAAAAAAAAAATCCCCTTGTCCACATATTCCATTCCAACTTAGTGAAATCCACATCCAAGGGTAGCATACCATGCTATCCAATCCAACTTTTGCTTAAAAAATGTCCATAGCCCATTCAATTACCTTTAAATAAAGCATAATTAAATAAATTGACTGGCATAAAATTACATAGATAGCAAAGTAGTCAAACAGCTCAAAAATAAGCAACCTACAATTAACACCCCTCATAAAGAGCAATGCTACAAGATTAAACAAGAGAGATGAGGATACCAGCTCTGTCGTCTGGAGTCCTGTATGTGATAGGGACTTAAAACTGATGTCAAGACGAACTGAAACTGAATCTCTAGGAGTATCATAGTTCATCTGTGTGCATTTTGGCAAAGAAGAATCTTCCAATACAACCACATCAGACTGAAGATTAGAACCCTGTTCACCAGATATATGAGGTGGCTTTTCTTTCGGTGATTGTACATTAGAAGCAGAAGAGGCAATGAGATCATTTGGAACTTCCACCACAAGCATAATTATAGGTATCTAAAAGCAGTAAGGAGAACAAGAAATGAGAAGATGAATGAGAATAAAGAGGCTTAAATATTAGAGATGAAATACTTATAGAGGAAAGGCTGTACAGCTGTATTTTCCACAGTCTTTAAAGAATCATTTTTCACCCAGTCCTGATTCGCGAGGTACCTTGCTGCATGCTGAAAAAGGAGAACAGGTTTGCAGAGATCAGCGGGGGCAGTAGAAGATCACACACATACACAAACAGAGGATTCCAGCCGAATTGTAAATGCAACAGCTATACTGGGGACTAGGGAGAATAATGAAGTTCCTTTTCTCATTGACATAAGCCTCATATAAGAATGGTGCATCACATTTAGAATAATAAACATGCTTATACACAAGATAGAAATTAAATTAATATACCAATAATAAAGTACTAGCAAGCAAAATCACCAATCTATTACTGCAACATACCTGAAGGCATGTTTCTTTAATGCCATTACGACCCTCCAGTATACCAGCTTCTTTAATTGGTTCCTACAGATACTTTGGCAATTAAGTGTTTTTCCAATTGGAAGGTACTGGAAAAGTATATACACTGTATTATGTCAGATAAAGACAATTTTTACCAGGTTTCTCACAGGAGGAAGACAAACTACAAGGTCTACATCACTTGTTGGAAGGGACAGACCAGTTGCATTCGACCCAAAGATGTTAGTCCTGGACCTGGGCCACAGAACTTGAAGAGACCGTGTAACCCGCTTGACAGCCCAGGTGATATAAGGCTTCCTAGCCAAATTCTTGGCAGCAACCTAGATAGCCATATGAAACAAATAGTCAATGATATTTGTACAATCTCATAGAAGGGGGTCAAAGCTACAAACTTCTAATAAAAGTTTTGATTGGAGACTGAAAATATAAAAACATGTGCAAAACAGGATATAAGAAAACTAGAAAACAATGACAAGAATGATAATCAAGTGCAGAACCTGCTTGCAGAAACAGTCAATCTCATCATGAAGACGGGTGTGCATCAAAGAAAGAGATGTCTTCTGTGTAGGACAGCTCTGTGACTCAGTCCGTTGCAGAGGGAATGCAACATCTGGCTGCGTAATAATATTAATCAACCAATGAATTCTTTGCGAAACATGAGGATAAATTCAAATTGACATAAACATAAACTGCATGATATGCTTACATGTTCCTGATCACGAGCTAGTTGGGACATAGCAATCAATCGATCCTGCAGCAGAGCAGGGGGAAGGGGTTGAACCATCGATCGGCTAGAAAGGTTATTATTTCTCCAAGAAGGCCAAACAACTTCAGTACCATCCATGCATAAACTAGCTTCCTCCAAGTTAGCTCCATCATTAAACCAGCCTCGCATACCCCAGTGCCTTGGGCTGGAACTACCAGATCTAACAGTTGGAAGGCCCCTGTGTTTCCTAGAGTCACTCACAGGAGAGGGTGGAGGTGGACATGGAGCCCGTGGAACACAAAGTACTACAGGGGATGGTGGCCGTTTTATCCGAGGTTGCTCACGCCTAGTAGGAGGAACACATGGGCTTTTATGATCATGACTGCGCCTAAACTCAGATCTTGACCTATCCCTTGACATGCTTGGAATTATTATTGGTGGCAAAATGGGGTATGGAAGTGAGTCTCCTGTCTTAGGTTCAGCATCACCATTTAAATCTGCCAAAGCTCCAGATTCCTCCTCCACTGCTGCATCAGTCATGGTCGCTGGGGAATGCAGCACCTTGCCTGTTACGTCATTTCCGGGCATAACATAGCCAAGAGCCTGGTGTCCTGGGCCCAAAGGATCAAAAGGTGAACAAAATGAAGCAGTTGGTGAAGTCAACCCATTTGTACTATATGAAGAAGAGAAAGCAACCATATCATCAACAGCTCTATTCATATCAGCTTCATACCTCGCCCATGAGCTATCATCAGAGCTTAGGGATGGAGGGCGAGAGAATCCTGAAGCTGGATGATCAGAAGGATTCCAATACATCACACCACCTCCAAAGTATTGATTATAATCTATCCCAGAGACTGCATGCACCTCAAATTCATCTTCTGATATCCAGTGGCTTTCACAGTCATCTGCTAGCTCATGTGCACTTGTCAAATCGGGTAGGTCAGTGAAATCCCCAGAAAATTTCTTTTCATTGTCACTAGTTGATGCCTTAAGTTGCATGCTGCAAGTAGAAAACCCCTGTGCAAAAGCACATTGACGCCTTGAAATAAATCCAGAATCATAATTATACGCCACCGATGGAGCCATTCCACAAGCACCTCGAACCATTGGAGGCCAATCTAAACTCATTGGCATTCGCTGAGACATAATTGGGTTACATCCACCTTCAATTTGAGAATTTCTTGCCTGATGCACCGTAGGTAAAAATGATTGATGGAAGTGATTATGCCAGTTACGACCAACATCCAGATGCAACCGGTCAGTGGCAGCTGGAAGATGTGAGTTAGCAGGTGGAAAATAGGTAGAACCCACCCTAGGCCACTCATATGGAAGGCATTCTGAAGAACTTGAAGGTCCTGTATCAGATAGATTTCCACTTTCTCGCTTATGAATCAAAATGGATTCATCTTTAGTATCACAAACTCTGACCCCTTTCTCTGGCAAAGCTGATTGTACATCAACTTCACTAATATGTGCCAACTTCTCAAAATTTCTATCTTTGTTGATGAATACACTATTGTCCAATGCAAGTGTAGGAGAAGGTATCACATTTTCATCTTCCTTACAAGTTAGAGTTTCCAATCTAGAAGATCTACCTTGATTTTCAGTAATACAGTTTGAGAACTGATAACAATCTTGCCCACTATAACCAGTAAAATTATTCTCTTGAATGCTTCCAGTGGCATCCTTCTCCTTCATAGTGCCATTTGAAGCAAGGATATCACTATCAGTCATATTATCTGAGATGCTCTGGAAAGTTAAATCGCCAATCCCTCGATCAGACTCCGCTGCCTCGCTTTGAGAATGAACAAATGAAGATGAAGCTTCCATAACTGGATTTTCATGAGTTATAACTTTAGCAGAATTCTTAAAGCCAGTACTTCTATTTTTTCCTCTCTCTTTTTTAGTCTTCCTTGAAGTAGTTCGAGCTTTTCCCACAATTGATGCTTGCGCATGTTGCTGGTGACAGGGTACCAGTCAGTTATAAACCATCCCAATCATCAAGAAGTAATGTGATCCAACATAAAAATAAAAATAAACCATTTGAATCATCAAGGGGAAAAGTGATCTAAATTGGAAAGATAATACAACCATTTCAACTTTTAATGATAATGTCTCTTCATTGATCTCCTTTGCCCTAGGCACGTTAAGCATTTTCTTGGACCCAATCAACTCTGACTTCTCTTTATCAGCCAATCCGCAATCACATTCCTGGCATGTCATTTAACTGTGAGTGTATATTTGGGTTTAACTTGAGATACATCAGTGGGTGCACTACATACATCTCAAGTTATTAGGATTAATAGTAACTTAACATGGTAATGAACCTATTGTTTGGCTATTATCACAAAAGGGGCAACGACAGCAAATGAAAAAAAGTACCTTAAAAGATTTTTCACTCGACATAACATCCATGCATGACTTTGGAAGATCATTTAACTTCTGCATATTGCGGATCTTCCCTTTTTTCTTACGGCTACAAGCACCTAGCTTTCCCTTAGACTTATTTGGTAAAGACTTATCATTTTCTTCCGCTATCAGTTCAAGTTTTGTGCAATCAAGCCAAAGAACCATAAGAAATCCTCGCAGTTTTCTTAGTATAAAATCAGAAATGGTACAAATTGAACTCAAGGTGCTAAAAAACACTTTTCCTTCATCATATTCACTACGTCGACACATTGATGTCAACATAACAATTTCTTGAAGCACTCTTAAACTCTTAAAGGTATTAGCTAAGGAAGTAGGTTTTCCACAAAGAGAAGCTGAGATAATACTTGAATCATATTCGGTATCAGCTGCAAGTTTGGGAACAGTCTTTCTAGCGGATACATCGTAGTTGTACCTCAATGGCTGTTCTACTCCCGTATTGAAAAGCCAACTCTCATCCTCTAATGCACCATTGGTCCCCTTCAGAATCTCATTAGTCTGAAAATATAAGAGGATCGAACTTAAGCTACAATAAAACAAAAGATAAAAACATGTCATGAAATATCCAAAAAGAACTTTGCAGATTTACAACTCTAAATACATAAAATGCATAATGCTGTCAGTAACATGCTATGAATCAAAACATCGCAATGAAAAAAGTACTTTAAACTGGAGCAAGAAACATATCATTTTACTTGAAATGGATAATAATATAGCCGCGATAGAATGAGAACTAGGAAGTTAAAAATATCAAAGGTATTTTAAACTTTTGCCAGAATATACAAAAATGTTAAAAAACGCCACTTGCTTCATCCACACTGATCATATTGATCACTATCACACCTCAACTAATCAAACCAAATTCTAATAAGAACTGAACTTAACCACCTCAGGCTCTGTCAGGAGTCAAAATTGTTATGAATCTAAAAGGAAAGTTTATTAGCATACCAACTTTGTTTTAGGAATTCTTTCAAAATTAAAGCGAGAAAGTTATTTATTTATCTCATGTGACGGACCAGCATTGGTTTGGATAGAATGAGAATTAGAAATACAAACTCCAGGCCAGAACTTGAAAAGCCAAATATAGGTTAAGTGTTAATGTAAAATAATAATAATAATAATAATAATAATAATAATAATAAATAAAATAAAATATAGAAAAATGAAAGTTGAATTTTTTTTTTTCCCCCCTTTCCGGTTCATCTCAAATATGATGACAAAGGATCCATTCAGTCATTTATAAATTTGCCACCCGACCAGATGGACTCCAAAAACCTTTTTGCTTTTCATAAGCTAACATCCATTCTTGGTGAAATTGAACCTTGACCAAGGGTAAACACCACTCTCCGGCGTTCCAATTTGAAAATTGCATACCAACATATTTAGTCTTTTAACAGACCCAACATTGATTACGAACAAACTTCTGCCTCTTAGGGAGAATCAGATTGAACAAGTAATTACCTCAACATTTCTATTTAAAAGCTTCTCTCGATCAATGCATATCACGATCATGCAGTATTGAATGCCAACTCTAATTAGCTAGTACAATAACTCCACTCTTATTTTCAAACAATCATTTAGCGATTTCCTAAATTGTCAACCAGCCAGTAATAGTACACAGGTATAATACTATAAAAAAATGAGGGGAAAAAAAAAGAGCTTTTAGAACAATATAGTAGCGATAAGTACCAAATATTTAGCTATTTTTCCCAAGACCGCAGTCAAGAGTTTTCCCCTAGTTGTAATATCCAAATTCCGCCACCAATCCATACAACCCTTTTTCCTCCAATACACATTCCCAGCCACTCCCACGGCATTTGCTTTTTCTTTCAATTTCACCCCTCTTTTCTTCTTATTATTACTGTTGTTATTTAACCACGCCAACCTCAGAGCCACCTCTAGCCCGTTGGCCATAAATGCTTCAATACTGTAATACCCTTTTGCTTTCAACCACTCCAATTCCACCCAATCCGATCCCAATTCACTACTCGCTTCGCCTCTCAAGAAGCTTCCGTTAGAAATTCCATCCATGGCCTCCACGAACCTATCCAAATTCTCTACCAAGTCCTCGCTCACGGTCAGGGAATCCATATCCTTCACTGAACACGAGCACTCCTCGATTCTCTCACCTTCCCTCGAATTGAACAACCGAGTTGCCTCAAATATTCTCCTCTCCGACTGGTTCGACTCGGCAACCCTAGACAGGAGGCCACGTGACTTCTTGAAGCAGAGGCCTGGAAGGTCGCGCGTGGGCAGGTCCGGGAGGACTATGAAGAGGCCGTGACCGCGCGTGCACACTGTTCCGAGCATCTGAATGAGAACCTGGACGAATTTCGAGTCGACGACCGTGAGGTGAGCTTGACGCTGGTGGAGGCTGAGAGATGAGAACCATTTGAGAATGGAGGACCTTGGGTTGGGGTTGGGGTTTGAAGAAGGGAGAGAGTAAGAATGGTAGAGAGCGATGTGGGAGGTGAGCGAGTCGATGAGCTGGTCCTGAGTCATGAGCGAGTTGTTGCGAGGGAGATTGAGGCCGGATTTGGACATTTTCGATGGTTGCAGAGGCTATGCGACAAAGATGGAGACATGAAAACACGCGAGGGAATTGCGGGTAAAAATTGGATACTGGATAGCGGGTTTGGGGATCCGATTTTTATTCCTCATGACCGTACAGTAATTTTCTAAAATAATTCTACCTTCCAAAATTTGGATAAACAGTAACACAATTGATTTTTTCTTTCATGATTATTAAACATAAATAATTTATTAAACATTTAAATACAATTACATTATTGTTTTTCCAAATTTTAAAAAATAAATTTAATAAGCATAGCATCACTCACTAATTTTTTTTTTTTTTAGGTAATTACTATTCTGCAATTCTCCGCTCTCCCCATGTAAATGACCGTATCAGCAAATGATCATAGACTCTGTGGGTATTTATTTATTACTTATTATTATTGTTTTATCTTCTTTTTTTTTTTTTTGTGGTTTTTTTGGGTTTATCGATCAATGCATCTCGAACTCAAGACCGACAATTAAGAATGATTTGCAATGCCCACAAGCTGAGGTCACGGATCGGTTATTTTATCTTCGTCCTAGGGGCTAAAACTATCTTATTAACTTGTAATCAACCCGCTCACAAAAAAAATAAATAAATAAAAATAATAGACTTTTATTAATAATATAAATATGGCTTAAACATTAAAAAAAAAAATTAAACATCTAACGAAAATTCACTTACCCAACATTATTTTCTATATTAGTATTACACGATTGAAAGTTACAACGAAAGTTCATGAAAAACATTAAATATTTAGACTTATGTTTTCAACTTTGTTGATCATGCCCCAACTGCATGCTATCCGAATCACTTTTAATTATCATTCAAGCAAATCAAACCCTCCCGTACAGTCAATATTCTGTTAAAAAAAGTAAATTTTGCTTAAGAAATACTTAATGCATCCGTAAGTAATTGAATATGCTTTTCAGCATAATAACGACAATAATTTCTGTATATGAAATGTCAATGAAGGGCAATACACGTCCAATTCAATCTGTATCAATAATCACAAAATACATAACAATAATTTTAATATATTCATACAGCAAATTGACTATGAGGTGCCATTTATATATGTAAAACATACCTATTCACATTACAGAGGAAGAATTATTTGTTCTGAGGACAGCTACGTGTAAACAATCCAGATGACGTAACACAGCCATAAGATAAAGCAGAACCACCCAATAGCTGGAAAAATGATCTGCAGATGCAAAATGGAAGCAAGAGTGCCAAACAAGAGCCGAGTATTGCCTAGAAGTCCAGTATAATTTGATCAGGGATAGTGGAGTAGGAGTTTGATCTCTGCCGCCAAGGCAACAATATAGATATGCGAAGTAACGACGGCGATAAACATGGTTCTACGGTGTCTTTCAAATGGAGACACAGTTTTCGGTTTGAACATTAGTTGCAAAAAGACAGCCAACATGTTCATTAGGAACTCAAACAACTTATGCCGTAACATAGTAGCATTCTTTGGTTCCTCTTGCACCCTGTCATAAAACAGAACAAAAAAGAGCAGGTTTTACAATCCTTTTAAAGTGAAACAAAGCAACTACAAAAAACAATTATCAAATTGATGGAATTTGAAAACAAATAAATGGAAGCGATTTGAACAAAAAGTATCTAATTGACGGAATATGAAAACAAATAAATGGTAGAGATGATCAAATTGATGGAATTTGAAAAAAAATAAATGGCAGCGATTTGAATAAAAAGTATCTAATTGATGGAGTATGAAAACAAATAAATGATAGAGTTTTAACCTTGACAGAGGTACAAGACTCGTTACTGAAGAAGATAAAACGTTCCCCATTATCCTTGATATAGTGGGAAGGAGGAGGTAGGGTGGAATGCTTTGCAGTGAAAGAGGAGGGATATAAATAAGGTTTCTTGAAAGATGAGAGGTATAGAAGGAAAAAAGGAGTTTGGGTGGATTGCTTTGGAGTGAAAGAGGAGGGACATAAATAAAGTTTCCTGAAAGAGTAGAGGCATAGAAGGAAAGAGGAGTTGGGGTGGGGTGGAATACAGAAAATTTGTCAGCACTTGGTGGGGTCGCTTTCTGAAGGAGTCGCTAGAGTCGTGTTTTCTGAAGGAATCCACACTCGGAGGCATCGCGTGGAGTCGCATAGAAACATAGCATAGAAAATTTGCGCAAGAGTCACGCTGCAAAGAAAATTTGCTAGAGCCACATAGTTAGCTTAGTATTGCACGATTGAAACTTAAAACAAAAATTCATGAAAAACATTAAATATTTAGACTTATATTTTCAACTTTGATGATCATGTCCCAACTGCATGCTATCCGAATCACTTTTAATTATCATTCAAGCAAATCAAACCCTCCCGTACAGTCAATATTCTGTTAAAAAAAGTAAATTTTGCTTAAGAAATACTTAATGCATCCGTAAGTAATTGAATATGCTTTTCAGCATAATAACGACAATAATTTTTGTATATGAAATGTCAATGAAGGGCAATACACGTCCAATTCAATCTGTATCAATAATCACAAAATACATAACAGTAATTTCAATATATCCATACAGTAAATTGACTATGCATGCCATTTATATATGTAAAACATACCTAGTCAAATTACAGAGGAAAAATATTTTGTCCTGATGACAGCTACTTGTAAACAATCATGAAAGATGAGAGGTATAGAAGGAAAGAGGAGTTTGGGTGGATTGCTTTGGAGTGAAAGAGGAGGGACAGAAATAAGGTTTCGTGAAAGAGGAGAGGCATAGAGGGAAAGAGGAGTTGGGGTGGGGTGGAATACAGAAAATTTGTCAGCACTTGGTGGGGTCGCTTTTTGAAGGAGTCGCTAGAGTCGCGCCTTCTGAAGGAGTCCACACTTAGAGGTGTCGCGTGGAGTCGCATAGAAAACATAGCATAGAAAATTTGCGCAAGAGTCAAGTTGCATAGAAAATTTGCTAGAGTCACATAGCTAGCATAGTATTACACCATTGAAACTTACAACGAAAATTCATGAAAAACATTAAATATTTAGACTTATATTTTCAACTTTGATGATCAGGTCCCAGCTGCATGCTATCCGAATCACTTTTAATTATCATTCAAGCAAATCAAACCCTCCCGTACAATCAATATTCTGTTAAAAAAAGTAAATTTTGCTTAAGAAATACTTAATGCATCCATAAGTAATTGAATATGCTTTTCAGCATAATAACGACAATAATTTTTGTATATGAAATGTCAATGAAGGGCAATACACGTCCAATTCAATCTGTATCAATAATTACAAAATACATAATAGTAATTTTAATATATCCATACAGCAAATTGACTATGAGGTGCCATTTATATATGTAAAACATACCTATTCACATTACAGAGGAAGAATTATTTGTTCTGAGGACAGCTACTTGTAAACAATCTTGACGACATAACACAGCCATAAGATAAAGCAGAACCACCCAATAGCTGGAAAAATGATCTGCAGATGCAAAATGGAAGCAAGAGCGCCAAACAAGAGCCGAGTATTGCTTAGAAGTCCAGTATAATTTGATCAGGGATAGTGGAGTAGGAGTTTGATCTCTGCCGCCAAGGCAACAATATAGATATGCGAAGTAACGACAACGATAAACATGGTTCTATGGTGTGTTCCAAATGGAGACACAGTTTTCGGTTTGAGCATTAGTTGCGAAAAGACAGCCAACATGTTCATTAGGAACTCAAACAACTTCTGCCATAACATAGTAGCATTCTCTGGTTCCTCTTGCACCCTGTCATAAAATAGAATGAAAAAGAGCAGGTTTTACAATCCTTTTAAAGTGAAACAAAGCAACTACAAAAAAAAATTATCAAATTGATGGAATTTGAAAACAAATAAATGGAAGCGATTTGAACAAAAAGTATCTAATTGACGGAATATGAAAACAAATAAATGGTAGAGATGATCAAATTGATGGAATTTGAAAAAAAATAAATGGCAGCGATTTGAATAAAAAGTATCTAATTGATAGAGTATGAAAACAAATAATTGATAGAGTTTTAACCTTGACAGAGGTACAAGACTCGTTACTGAAGAAGATAAAACATTCCCCATTATCCTTAATATAGTGGGAAGGAGGAGGTAGGGTGGAATGCTTTGCAGTGAAAGAGGAGGGATATAAATAAGGTTTGAATGAAAGATGAGAGGTATAGAAGGAAAGAGGAGTTTGGGTGGATTGCTTTGGAGTGAAAGAGGAGGGACAGAAATAAGGTTTCATGAAAGAGGAGAGGCATAGAGGGAAAGAGGAGTTGGGGTGGGGTGGAATACAGAAAATTTGTCAGCACTTGGTGGGGTCGCTTTTTGAAGGAGTCGCTAGAGTCGCGCCTTCTGAAGGAGTCCACACTTGAAGGTGTCGCGTGGAGTCGCATAGAAAACATAGCATAGAAAATTTGCGCAAGAGTCAAGTTGCATAGAAAATTTGCTAGAGTCACATAGCTAGCATAGTATTACACCATTGAAACTTACAACGAAAATTCATGAAAAACATTAAATATTTAGACTTATATTTTCAACTTTGATGATCAGGTCCCAGCTGCATGCTATCCGAATCACTATTAATTATCATTCAAGCAAATCAAACCCTCCCGTACAGTCAATATTCTGTTAAAAAAAGTAAATTTTGCTTAAGAAATACTTAATGCATCCATAAGTAATTGAATATGCTTTTCAGCATAATAACGACAATAATTTTTGTATATGAAATGTCAATGAATGGCAATACACGTCCAATTCAATCTGTATCAATAATCACAAAATACATAACAATAATTTTAATATATCCATACAGCAAATTGACTATGAGGTGCCATTTATATATGTAAAACATACCTAGTCACATTACAGAGGAAGAATTATTTGTTCTGAGGACAGCTACTTGTAAACAATCTTGACGACATAACACAGCCATAAGATAAAGCAGAGCCACCCAATAGCTGGAAAAATGATCTGCAGATGCAAAATGGAAGCAAGAGCGCCAAACAAGAGCCGAGTATTGCTTAGAAGTCCAGTATAATTTGATCAGGGATAGTGGAGTAGGAGTTTGATCTCTGCCGCCAAGGCAACAATATAGATATGCGAAGTAACGACAACGATAAACATGGTTCTATGGTGTGTTTCAAATGGAGACACAGTTTTCGGTTTGAACATTAGTTGCGAAAAGACAGCCAACATGTTCATTAGGAACTCAAACAACTTCTGCCATAACATAGTAGCATTCTCTGGTTCGTCTTGCACCCTGTCATAAAATAGAACGAAAAAGAGCAGGTTTTACAATCCTTTTAAAGTGAAACAAAGCAACTACAAAAAAAAATTATCAAATTGATGGAATTTGAAAACAAATAAATGGAAGCAATTTGAACAAAAAGTATCTAATTGACGGAATATGAAAACAAATAAATGGTAGAGATGATCAAATTGATGGAATTTGAAAAAAAATAAATGGCAGCGATTTGAATAAAAAGTATCTAATTGATGGAATATGAAAACAAATAAATGATAGAGTTTTAACCTTCACAGAGGTACAAGACTCGTTACTGAAGAAGATAAAACGTTCCCCATTATCCTTGATATAGTGGGAAGGAGGAGGTAGGGTGGAATGCTTTGCAGTGAAAGAGGAGGGACATAAATAAGGTTTCGTGAAAGATGAGAGGTGTAGAAGGAAAGGGGAGTTTGGGTGGATTGCTTTGGAGTGAAAGCGGAGGGACATAAATAAGGTTTTGTGAAAGAGGAAAGGCACAGAGGGAAAGAGGAGTTGGGGTGGGGTGGAATACTAAAAATTTGTCAGCACTTGGTGGGGTCGCTTTCTGAAGGAGTCGCAAGAGTCGCGCTTTCTGAAGGAGTCCACACTTGGAGACGTCGCGTGGAGTCGCATAGAAAACATAGCATAGAAAATTTGCGCAAGAGTCAAGTTGCATAGAAAATTTGCTAGAGTCATATAGCTAGCATATTATTACACGATTGAAACTTACAACGAAAATTCATGAAAAACATTAATATTTTAGACTTATATTTTCAACTTTGATGATCATGTCCCAACTGCATGCTATCTGAATCACTTTTAATTATCATTCAAGCAAATCAAACCCTCCCGTACAGTCAATATTCTATTAAAAAAAATAAATTTTGCTTAAGAAATACTTAATGCATTTGTAAGTAATTGAATATGCTTTTCAGCATAATAACGACAATAATTTTTGTATATGAAATGTCAATGAAGGGCAATACACGTCCAATTCAATCTGTATCAATAATCACAAAATACATAACAGTAATTTTAATATATCCATACAGCAAATTGACTATGAGGTGCCATTTATATATGTAGAACATACCTAGTCACATTACAAAGGAAGAATATTTTGTTCAGAGGACAGCTACTTGTAAACAATCTTGACGACGTAACACAGCCATATGACAAAGCAGAACAACCAAATAGCTAGAAAAATGATCTGCAGTAGCAAAATGGAAGCAAGAGCGCCAAACAAGAGCCGAGTATTGCTTAGAAGTCCAGTATAATTTGATCAGGGATAGTGGAGTAGGAGTTTGATCTCTGCCGCCAAGGCTACAATATAGATATGCGAAGTAACAATGGCGAGAAACATGGTTCTATGGTGTGTTTCAAATGGAGACACAGTTTTCGGTTTGAACATTAGTTGCAAAAAGACAGCCAACATGTTCATTAGGAACTCAAACAACTTCTGCCATAACATAGTAGCATTCTCTGGTTCCTCTTGCACCTTATCATAAAACAGAACAAAAAAGTGCAGGTTTTAGAATCCTTTTAAAGTAAAACAAAGCAACTAGAAAAAACAATTATCAAATTGATGGAATTAGAAAACAAATAGGTGGAAGCAATTTGAACAAAAAGTATCTAATTGACGGAATATGAAAACATATAAATGGTAGAGATGATCAAATTGATGGAATTTGAAAACAAATAAATGGTAGCGATTTGAACCAAAAGCATCTAATTGATGGAATATGAAAAGAAATAAATGGTATAGATGATCAAATTGATGGAATTTGAAGTCAAATAAATGGTAGCGATTTGAACAAAAAGTATCTAATTGATGGAATATGAAAACAAATAAATGGTAGAGATTTAACCTTGATGGAGGTACGAGACTCATTAGTGAAGAAGATAAAATGTTCCCCATTACACTTGATATAAAGGGAAAGAGAAGGTGGGGTGGAATGCTTTGCAATGAAAGAGGAGGGATATAAATAAGGTTTTGTGAAAGATGAGAGGTATAGAGGGAAAGAGGAGTTTAGGTGGATTGCTTTGCAGTGAAAGTGGAGGGCTGTAAATAAGGTTTCGTGAAAGAGGAGAGGCGTAGAAGGAAAGAGGAGTTGGGTTGGGGTGGAATACAAAACAATTGTCAGCACTTGGTGGGGTCTCTTTCTAAACGAGTCGCTAGAGTCGCGCTTTCTGAAGGAGTCCACACTTAGTTCCATCGCGTGGAGTCGCATAGAAAACATAGCATAGAAAATTTGCACGAGAGTCGCATTGCATAGAAAATTTGCTAAAGTTGCATAGTTAGCATAGTATTACACGATGAAACTTACAACCAAAATTCATGAAAAACATTAAATATTTAGACTTATATTTTCAACTTTGATGATCATGTCCCAACTGCATGATATCCGAATCACTTTTAATTACCATTCAGTCAAATCCAACCCTTCTGTACTGCCAATATTCTGTTAAAAAAAGTAAATTTTGTTTAAGAAATACTTAATGCATCCATAACTAATTGGGTATGCTTTCTAGAATAATAACTACAATAAATGAAGGGCAATACACGTCCAATTCAGTCTGTAACAATAACAACAAAATACATAGCAATAATTTTAATATATCCATACAGTAAATTCACTATGAGGTGCCATTTATATATTTAAAACATACCTAGTCACATTACAGAGGAAGAATATTTTGTTTTGAGGATAGCTACTTGTAAACAATCTTGACGAGGTAAAACAGCATTAAGATGAAGCAGAACCACCCAATAGCTGGAAAAATGATTTGCAGTAGCAAAATGGAAGCAAGAGCGCCAGACAAAAGCTGGGTATTGCCTATAAGTTCAGTATAATTTGATATGGGATGGTCGAGTAGGAGTTTGATCTCTGCCGCCAAGGCAACAATATAGATATGCAAAGTAACAATGGCGATAAACATGGTTCTATGGTGTGTTTCAAATGGAGACACAGTTTTTTGTTTGAACATTAGTTGCGAAAAGACAGCCAACATCTTCATTAGGAACTCAAACAACTTATGCCACAACATAGTAGCATTCTTTGGTTCCTCTCGCACCCTATCATAAAACAGAACAAAAAAGAGCAGGCTTTACAATCCTTTTAAAGTGAAACAAAGCAACTACAAAAATCAATTTTCAAATTGATGGAATATGAAAATAAATAAATGGAAGCGATTTGAACAAAAAGTATCTAATTGACAGAATATGAAAACAAATAAATGGTAGAGATGATCAAATTGATGGAATTTTAAAACAAATAAATGGCAGCGATTTGAACAAAAAGTATCTAATTGACGAAATATGAAAACAAATAAATGGTAGAGATTTAACCTTGACAGAGGTACAAGACTCATTACTGAGGAAGATAAAACGTTCCCCATTATCCTTGGTATAGCGGAAAAGAGTAGGTGGGGTGGAATGCTTTTCTGTGAAAGTGGAGAGATATAATTAAGGTTTGATGAAAGATGAGAGGTATAGAGGGAAAAAGGAGTTTAGGTGGATTGCTTTGCAGTGAAAGAGGAGGGCTATAAATAAGGTTTCGTGAAAGAGGAGAGGCATAGAAGGAAAAAGTAGTTGGGGTGGGGTGGAATACAGAAAATTTGTGAGCACTTCGTGGGGTTGCTTTCTGACGGAGTCGCTAGAGTTGCGCTTTCTGAAGGAGTCCACACTTGGTGGTGTCGCATGGAGTCGCATAGAAAACATAGAATAGAAAATTTGCGTGAGAGTCACGCTGCATGGAAAATTTGCTAGAGTCACATAGTTAGTATGTATTACGCGATTGAAACTTACAACCAAAATTCATGAAAAACATTAAATATTTAGTCATATATTTTCAACTTTGATGATCATGTCCCAACTGCATTTTATCCGAATCACTTTTAATTACCATTTATGCAAATCCAACCCTCCTGTACAGCCAATATTCTGTTAAAAAAAGTAAATTTTGTTTAAGAAATTCTTAATGCATCCATAAGTATTTGAATGTTCTTTTAGGCAAAATAATGACAATAATTTAACTATATGAAATGTAAATGAAGGGCAATACACATCCAATTCAATCTATAACAATAATCACAAAATACATAGCAGTAATTTTAATATATCCATACAACAAATTGACTATGAGGTGCCATTTATATATGTAAAAGATACCTAGTCACATTATAGAGGAAGAATATTTTGTTCCAAGGCCAGCCACTTGTAAACAATCTTGAAGAGGTAACACAACCATAAGATGAAGCAGAACCACCCAATTGCTGGAAAAATGATATGCCGTAGCAAAATGGAAGCAAGAGCGCCAGACAATAGCCGAGTATTGCTTGTCCACTGATTCCGACCTCCTGAATCCAAATCCGGCATCCTTTTTCACCAATTCGCGACAGTTTGGGAGAATTGAGGAGTCGAATCCCAAAAGCTTTCCGGCGAGATTCCGGCCACCTCGGGTCCGATCACCGGAAAGTAAAACCGAATCCGTGATCCTCATCACTCAAGCTTCGATTCGGTATATAACTCGTAACTTTTAGTTGTCATTTGTGTTCGCTCCCTGGGTACCCATTTGGGAGTTACCCAATTAAAATATTAATATATTTGGTTGGCATACTGTGGATGTTTTAGGTGCGCGTACGAGTAGTGGAGTTGATCCTGCGGAGGATCTTAGCTGATATACATGCTTAAGGTGAGTGACCCACCTTTGAAAATATTTTTTTGGGGTAATTAATTATATTTATGTTGTGTTAATTTGATTTCTGCAGTTATGTTCATGTGGTGTACTTTAAATATAATCGGAAAAAATATTATTTTATATATATATTTACCCATTGGTGCTAAACGGAAATTTTGGGATCATTAAGAAATTCCCGATTATTATTTTATCGTGATTAAATTGTATTTATTACACATGAGCAAGTATTTTCAGCAATTAATTGTGTCTGGATTTTATATTATTTTTGGGCATAATTGGTTTGAATATTTTGTGAAAATATTTGCTTAAAGTGGTGGTTGAATTTTTATAATTATGCCCTTGGTATTTTATTTGTCAAACCTTGTATTATGAGAAAAAATTGTTGTTTTACTGTTATCGATGTTTTCATACCGGGTTGTTAAAAGGAAATGTGGGATGGTAAATTTGAAATTGGTATATTTCCCACGGTAATTTTGGAAAACGGTACGGTTGATTTAATAATTATTTTTAGACACATTCACATAGTATTGGTGTTCTGGTATATATGTGGTTTAGCGCGCAAGTATTATGTCTCCCGTGAGTTGCCATTGGACCGTGGGCAGGCAGGTTTGATATAGGGCACATAGCCGCCCCCCTCCTTGGCCGGGATGACGGTTTCAGCAGCGGTACTGTAGGGACGCCGAAGTGCCGTTTGCAAGTTTCTCTGTTTAATCTCCCCGCCAGTCGGTGCTCAGGACGGGTATCGGAGGGCATCACCGGTATATGGTGTGGTGCATCAAGTGTAAATTTTCAGATAAAGTTCCAAACCCCAAAAGTGTTCAAAGTTATCTATTATGATTTATTACATTTTAATTATATATTGGGGTATTTATTTATTTATTGTTATCAAATAGTTTGATCCCTTGGTTTTCGGGAAGTACGAATATTGGGTTTTGTGAAATTGTTTTAAAAAGGCAACATTTCCAACAGAGTGATTAGTGAGAGTTTTGAGGGAAAATTATTATTTCCAACTGTTATTATTATTTATTTATTAATTATTGGTATTAATTCAATTCCCTTATTTGTTATAATATTATTATTATTATTAAAAGTGTTCAGTAGCTAGGGTCACTCATTGAGATGATTAGCATCTCACGTTTTTAAGTTCCGTTCTCTTAGGTGCAAGGGGTGGTAGATGTTCTTCCGGGGCGAACCAATTCTTCGCCGCTATCGTGTTTCGAGAAGTACTTTTGTACTCATTCATTTCAGTTGTATTATTTCTGTCATCTTTGTTGTACTTTCAGTTGATTAGCACTTCATGAAGCTCTGTATACTATTTGGACACTTATGTTTTATTTATGCACTCGGCTGCTGTTATTGTTGTCAAGTGCTATAAATTTGTGGAAACAATTTGTAGTTTTGCGGGAGGAATAAGGGGGTGATTATAGAAGTGTGTTTTTAGTGCAGGTAATTTTTGGTAAGTCCTACCCTTAGGGGAGGTGCTGCCGGATTTTCCGTTACAAGGTTCGGTGGTATTTTCCTGGGCTCAGGGCTTGTCTAGGGTTCCGGGGAAGGAATTCTAGGCAGGCCCTGACATCGCGTGGAGTCACAAAGAAAACATAGCATAGAAAATTTGCGCAAGAGTCACGCTGCATAGAAAATTTGCTAGAGTCACATAATTAGCATAGTATTACACGATTGAAACTTACAACCAAAATTCATGAAAAACATTAAATATTTAGACTTATATTTTCAACTTTGATGATCATGACCCAACTGCATGCTATCTGAATCACTTTTAATTATCATTCAAGCAAATCAAACCCTCCCGTACAGTCAATATTCTGTTAAAAAAAGTAAATTTTGCTTAAGAAATACTTAATGCATCCGTACGTAGTTGAATATGCTTTTTAGCATAATAACGACAATAATTTCTATATATGAAATGTCAATGAAGGGCAATACAAGTCCAATTCAATCTATATCAATAATCACAAAATACATAACAACAATTTTAATATATCCATACAGCAAATTGACTATGAGCTGCCATTTATATATGTAAAACATACCTAGTCAAATTACAGAGGAAGAATATTTTGTTCGGAGGACAGCAACTTGTAAACAATCTTGACGACGTAACACAGCCATAAGATAAAGCAGAACCACCCAATAGCTGGAAAAATGATCTGCAGTAGCAAAATGGAAGCAAGAGTGCCAAACAAGAGCCGAGTATTGCCTAGAAGTCCAGTATAATTTGATCAGGGATAGTGGAGTAGGAGTGTGATCTCTGCCGCCAAGACAACAATATAGATATGCGAAGTAACGACGGCGATAAACATGGTTCTATGGTGTGTTTCAAATGGAGACACAGTTTTCGGTTTGAACATTAGTTGCAAAAAGACAGCCAACATGTTCATTAGGAACTCAAACAACTTATGCCATAACATAGTAGCGTTCTCTGGTTCCTCTTGCACACTATCATAAAACAAAACAAAAAGTGCGGGTTTTACAATCCTTTTAAAGTAAAACAAAGCAACTATAAAAAACAATTATCAAATTGATGGAATTTGAAAACAAATAAATGGAAGCGATTTGAACAAAAAGTACCTAATTAACGGAATATGAAAACATATAAATGGTAGAGATGATCAAATTGATTGAATTTGAAATCAAATAAATGGTAGCGATTTGAACAAAAAGTATCTAATTGACGGAATATGAAAATAGATAAATGGCAGAGATTTAACCTTGACAGAGGTACGGGACTCATTAGTGAAGAACATAAAACGTTCCCCATTATCCTTGATATAGTGGGAAAGAGGAGGTGGGGTGGAATGCTTTGCAATGAAAGAGGAGGGATATAAATAAGGTTTCGTGAAAGATGTGAGGTATAGAGGGAAAGAGGAGTTTAGGTGGATTGCTTTGAAGTGAAAGTGGAGGGCTGTTAATATGGTTTCGTTAAAGAGCAGAGGCATAGAAGGAAAGAGGAGTTGGGTTGGGGTGGAATACAAAAAATCTGTCCGCACTTCGTGGGGTCGCTTTCTAAAGGAGTCGCTAGAGTCGCGCTTTCTGAAGGAGTCGACACTTGGTGGCGATGAGTGGAGTCGCATAGAAAACAGAGCATAGAAAATTTGCGCGAGAGTCGCACTCGATAGAAAATTTGCTAAAGTCGCATATTTAGCATAGTATTACACGATTGATACTTACAGCCAAAATTCATGAAAAATATTAAATATTTAGACTTATATTTTCAACTTTGATGATTATGTCCCAACAGCATGATATCCTAATCACTTTTAGTTACAATTCAGTGAAATCCAACCCTTCCGTACAGCCAATATTCTGTTAAAAAAAGTAAATTTTGTTTAAGAAACACTTAATGCATCCATAACTAATTGGGTATGCTTTTTAGAATAATAACTGCAATAATTTAGGTATATGAAATGTCAATGAAGGGGAATACACGTCCAATTCAATCTGTAACAATAACAACAAAATACATAATAGTAATTTTAATATATCCATACAGCAAATTGACTATGAGGTGCCATTTATATATGTAAAACATACCTAGTCAAATTACAGAGGAAGATAATTTTATTTTGAGGACAGCTACTTGTAAACAATCTTGACGACCTAACAAAGCCATAAGATAAAGCAGAACCACCCAATAGCTGGAAAAATGATCTGCAGCAACAAAATGGAAGCAAGAGCGCCAAACAAGAGCCGAGTATTGCCTAGAAATCCAGTATAATTTGATCAGGGATAGTGGAGTAGGAGTTTGGTCTCTGTCGCCAAGGCAACAATATAGATATGCGAAAGTAACGACGGCGATAAACATGGTTCTATGGTGTGTTTCAAATGGGGACACAGTTTTCGGTTTGAACATTAGTTGCAAAAAGACAGCCAACATGTTCATTAGGAACTCAAACAACTTATGCCATAACATAGTAGCACTCTCTGGTTCCTCTTGTACCCTATCATAAAACAGAACAAAAAAGAGCAGGTTTTACAATCCTTTTAAAGTGAAACAAAGCAACTACAAAAAACAATTATCAAATCGATGGAATTTGAAAACAAATAATTGGAAGCGAATTGAACAAAAAGTATCTAATTGATGGAATATCAAAACAAATAAATGGTAGAGATGATCAAATTGATGGAATTTGAAAACAAATAAATGGCAGCGATTTGAACAAAAAGTATCTAATTGATGGAATATGAAAACAAATAAGTGATAGAGTTTTAACCTTGACAGAGGTACAAGACCCGTTACTGAAGGAGATAAAACGTTCCCCATTATCCTTGATATAGTGGGAAGCAAGAGGTAGGGTGGAATGCTTTGCAGTGAAAGAGGAGGGATATAAATAAGGTTTCTTGAAAGATGAGAGGTATAGAAGGAAAAAAGGAGTTTGGGTGGATTGCTTTGGAGTGAAAGAGGAGGGACATAAATAAAGTTTCTTGAAAGAGTAGAGGCATAGAAGGAAAGAGGAGTTGGGGTGGGGTGGAATATAGAAAATTTGTCAGCACTTGGTGGGGTCGCTTTCTGAAGGAGTCGCTAGAGTCGCGTTTTCTGAAGGAATCCACACTTGGAGGCATCGCGTGGAGTCGCATAGAAACATAGCATAGAAAATTTGCGCAAGAGTCACGCTGCAAAGAAAATTTGCTAGAGCCACATAGTTAGCTTAGTATTGCGCGATTGAAACTTAAAACAAAAATTCATGAAAAACATTAAATATTTAGACTTATATTTTCAACTTTGATGATCATGTCCCAACTGCATGCTATCCGAATCACTTTTAATTATCATTCAAGCAAATCAAACCCTCCCGTACAGTCAATATTCTGTTAAAAAAAGTAAATTTTGCTTAAGAAATACTTAATGCATCCGTAAGTAATTGAATATGCTTTTCAGCATAATAACGACAATAATTTTTGTATATGAAATGTCAATGAAGGGCAATACACGTCCAATTCAATCTGTATCAATAATCACAAAATACATAACAGTAATTTCAATATATCCATACAGTAAATTGACTATGCATGCCATTTATATATGTAAAACATACCTAGTCAAATTACAGAGGAAAAATATTTTGTTCTGATGACAGCTACTTGTAAACAATCTTGACGACGTAACACAGCCATAAGACAAAGCAGAGCCACCCAATAGCTGGAAAAATGATCTGCAGCAGCAAAATGGAAGCAAGAGTGCCAAACAAGAGCCGAGTATTACCTAGAAGTCCAGTGTAATTTGATCAGGGATCGTGGAGTAGGAGTTTGATCTCTGCCGCCAAGACAACAATATAGATATGCGAAGTATCGACGGCGATAAACATGGTTCTATGGTGTGTTTCAAATGGAGAAACAGTTTTCGGTTTGAACATTAGTTGCAAAAAGACAGCTAACATGTTCATTAGGAACTCAAACAACTTCTGCCATAACATAGTAGCATTCTCTGGTTCCTCTTGCACCCTATCATAAAACAGAACAAAAAAGAGCAGGTTTTACAATCCTTTTTAAGTGAAACAAAGCAACTACAAAAAACAATTATCAAATTGATGGAATTTGAAAACAAATAAATGGAAGCAATGTGAACAAAAAGTATCTAATTGATGCAATATGAAAACAAATAAATGGTAGAGATGATCAAATTGATGGAATTTGAAAACAAATAAATGGCATCGATTTGAACAAAAAGTATCTAATTGATGGAATATGAAAACAAATTAATGGGAAAGATTTAAACTTGACAGAGGTACAAGACTCGTTACTGACGAAGATAAAACATTCTCCATTATCCTTGATATAGAGGGAAAGAGGAAGTGGGGTGGAATGCTTTGCAGTGAAAGAGGAGGGATATAAATAAGGTTTCGTGAAAGATGAGAGGCATAGAAGGAAAGAGGAGTTTGGGTGGATTGCTTTGGAGTGAAAGAGGAGGGACATAAATAAGGTTTCGTGAAAGAGTAGAGGCATAAAGGGAAAGAGGAGTTGGGGTGGGGTGGAATACACAAAATTTGTCATCACTTGGTGGGGTCACTTTCTGAAGGAGTCGCTAGAGTCACGCTTTCTGAAGGAGTCCACACTTGGAGGCATAACGTGGAGTCGCATAGAAAACATAGCATAGAAAATTTGCGCAAGAGTCACGCTGCATAGAAAATTTGGTAGAGTCACATAGCTAGCATAGTATTACACGATTGAAACTTACAACCAAAATTCATGAAAAACATTAAATATTTAGACTTATATTTTCAACTTTGATGATTATGTCCCAGCTGCATGCTATCCGAATCACTTTAACTACCATTCAGTCAAATCCAACCCTCCCGTACAGCCAATATGTTGTTAAAAAAAGGAAATTTTGTTTAAGAAATACTTAATGCATCCCTAAGTAATTGAATATGCCTTTCTGCATAATAACGACAATAAATGAAGGGCAATACACGTCCAATTCAATTTGTAACAATAATCACAAAATACATAGCAATAATTTTAATATATCCGTACAGGAAATTGACTATGAGGTGCCATTTATATATTTAAAACATACCTAGTCACGTTACAGAGGAAGAATATTTTGTTGTGAGGACAACTACTCGTAAACAATCTTCACAACAATCTTGACGACGTAACACAGCCATAAGATAAAGCAGAACCACCCAATAGCTGGAAAAATGATCTGCAGCGGCAAAATGGAAGCAAGGGTGCCAAACAAATGCCGAGTATTGCGTAGAAGTCCAATATAATTTGATCAGGGATAGTGGAGTAGGAGTGTGATCTCTGCAGCCAAGACAACAATATAGATATTCGAAGTAACGACGGCGATAAACATGGTTCTATGGTGTGTTTCAAATGGAGAGACAGTTTTCGGTTTGAACATTTGTTGCAAAAAGACAGCCAACATGTTCATTAGGAACTCAAACAACTTTTGCCACAACATAGTACCATTCTCTGGTTCCTCTTGCACCCTATCATAAAATAGAACAAAAAAGTATCTAATTGACAGAACAAAAATACATAACAGTAATTTCAATATATCCATACAGTAAATTGACTATGCATGCCATTTATATATGTAAAACATACCTAGTCAAATTACAGAGGAAAAATATTTTGTTCTGATGACAGCTACTTGTAAACAATCTTGACGACGTAACACAGCCATAAGACAAAGCAGAGCCACCCAATAGCTGGAAAAATGATCTGCAGCAGCAAAATGGAAGCAAGAGTGCCAAACAAGAGCCGAGTATTACCTAGAAGTCCAGTGTAATTTGATCAGGGATCGTGGAGTAGGAGTTTGATCTCTGCCGCCAAGACAACAATATAGATATGCGAAGTATCGACGGCGATAAACATGGTTCTATGGTGTGTTTCAAATGGAGAAACAGTTTTCGGTTTGAACATTAGTTGCAAAAAGACAGCTAACATGTTCATTAGGAACTCAAACAACTTCTGCCATAACATAGTAGCATTCTCTGGTTCCTCTTGCACCCTATCATAAAACAGAACAAAAAAGAGCAGGTTTTACAATCCTTTTTAAGTGAAACAAAGCAACTACAAAAAACAATTATCAAATTGATGGAATTTGAAAACAAATAAATGGAAGCGATTTGAACAAAAAGTATCTAATTGACAGAATATGAAAACAAATAAATGGTAGAGATGATCAAATTGATGGAATTTTAAAACAAATAAATGGTAGCGATTTGAACAAAAAGTATCTAGTTGACGAAATATGAAAACAAATAAATGGTAGAGATTTAACCTTGACGGAGGTACAAGACTCGTTACTGAAGAAGACAAAACGTTCCCCATTATCCTTGGTATAGCGGAAAAGTGTAGGTGGGGTGGAATGCTTTGCTGTGAAAGTGGAGGGATATAACTAAGTCTTGATGAAGGATGAGAGATATAGAGGGGAAGAGGAGTTTAGGTGGATTGCTTTGCAGTGAAAGAGGAGGGCTATAAATAAAGTTTCGTGAAAGAGGAGAAGCATAGAAGGAAAAAGGAGTTGGGGTGGGGTGGAATATAGAAAATTTGTCAGCACTTGGTGGGGTTGCTTTTTGAAGGAGTCGCTAGAGTTGCGCTTTCTGAAGGAGTCCACACTTGGTGGTGTCGCATGGAGTCGCATCGAAAGCATAGAATAGAAAATTTGCGCGAGAGTCACACTGCATAGAAAATTTGCTAGAGTCGCATAGTTAGTATGTATTACACAATTGAAACTTACAACAAAAATTCATGAAAAACATTAAATATTTTGACTTATATTTTCAACTTTGATGATCATGTCCCAACTGCATGCTATCCGAATCACTTTTAATTACAATTCAAGCAAATCCAACCCTCCTGTACAGCCAATATTCTGTTGAAAAAAGTAAATTTTGTTTAAGAAATACTTAATGCATCCATAAGTAATTGAATGTTCTTTTAAGCAAAATAATGACAATAATTTATGTATATGAAATGTGAATGAAGGGCAATACACTTCCAATTCAATCTATAACAATAATCACAAAATACATAGCAGTAATTTTAATATATCCATACAACAAATTGACTATGAGGTGTCATTTATATATGTAAAACATACCTAGTCACATTACAGAGTAGAATATTTTGTTCCGAGGCCAGCCACTTGTAAACAATCTTGCCGAGGTAACACAGCCATAAGATGAAGCAGAACCACCCAATTGCTGGAAAAATGATATGCCGTAGCAAAATGGAAGCAAGAGCGCCAGACAATAGCTAAATATTGCCTATAAGTCTAGTATAATTTGATCTGGGATAGTGCAGTAGGAGTTTGATCTCTACCATCAAGGTAACAATATCGATATGCACAGTAACGACGGCAACAAACATGGTTCCATGGTGTGTTCCAAATGGAGACACGGTTTTCCGTTTGAACATTAGTTGCCAAAGATAGCCAACATGTTCATTAGGAACTTAAACAACTTATGCCATAACATAGTTGCATTCTGTGGTTCCTCCTGCAACCTATCATTAAATAGAACAAAAAAGAGTGGGTTTTACAATCCTTTTAAAGTAAAACAAAGCACCTACAAAAAACAATTATCAAATGGATGGAATTTGAAAACAAATAAATGGAAGTGATTTGAACAAAAAGTATCTAATTGATGGAATATGAAAACAAATAAATGGTAGAGATGATCAAATTGATGGAATTTGAAAACAAATAAATGGCAGCGATTTTAACAAAAAGTATCTAATTGACGGAATATGAAAACAAATAAATGGTAGAGATTTAACCTTGATGGAGGTACAAACTCGTTACCGAAGAAGGTAAAATGTTCCCCATTATCCTTGATATAGCCGGAAAGAGGAGGAGGGGTGGAATGCTTTGCAGTGAAAGAGGAGGGATATAAATAAGGTTTGATGAAAGATGAGAGGTATAGAGCAAAAGAGGAGTTTGGGTGGATTGCTTTGCAGTGAAGGAGGAGGGCTATAAATAAGGTTTCGTGAAAGAGGAGAGGCATAGAGGGAAAGAGGAGTTGGGTGGAATGCAGAAAATTTGTCAGCATTTGGTGGGTTTGCTTTCTGAAGGAGTCGCTAGAGTTGCACTTTCTGAAGGAGTCCACACTTGGTGGTGTCGCATGGAGTCGCATAGAAAACATAGCATGGAAAATTTACGCGAGAGTCACATTGCATAGAAAATTTGCTAGAGTCGCATAGTTAGCATAGTATTACACGATTGAAACTTACAATGAATATTCATGAAAAACATTAAATATTTCAACTTATATTTTCAACTTTGATGATCATGTCCCAACTGCATGCTATCCGAATCACTTTTAATTACCATTCAGGCAAATCCAACCCTCCTGTACAGCCAATATTCTGTTAAAACAAGTAAATTTATTTTAAGAAATACTTAATGCATCCATAATTAATTGAATGTTCTTTTCAGCATAATAACAACAATTATTTATGCATATGAAATGTCAATGAAGGGAAACACTCGTCCAATTCAATCTGTAACAATAATAACAAAATACATAGCAGTAATTTTAATATATCCATGCAGCAAATTGACTATGAGGTGCCATTTATATATGTAAAACATAACTAGTCACATTACAGAGGAAGAATATTTTGTTTTGAGGACAACCACTTGTAAACAATCTTGACGACGTAACACAACCATAAGATGAAGCAGAACCACCCAATAGCTAAAAAAATGATCTGCAATAGCAAAATGGAAGCAAGAGTGCCAGACAAGAGCCAAGTATTGCTTACAAGTCCAGTATAATTTGATCTGGGATAATGGAGAAGGAGTTTGATCTCTGCCGCCAAGGCAACAATATAGATATACAAAGTAATGACGACGATAAACATGGTTCTATGGTGTGTTTCAAATGGAGACACAGTTTTCGGTTTGACCATTAGTTTCAAAAAGACAGCCAACATGTTCATTAGGAACTCAAACAACTTATGCCATAACATAGTAGCATTCTCTGGTTCCTCTTGCACACTATCATAAAACAAAACAAAAAAGTGCAGGTTTTACAATCCTTTTAAAGTAAAACAAAGCAACTATAAAAAACAATTATCAAATTGATGGAATTTGAAAACAAATAGGTGGAAGCGATTTGAACAAAAAGTATCTAATTGACGGAATATGAAAACATATAAATGGTAGAGATGATCAAATTGATGGAATTTGAAAACAAATAAATGGTAGCGATTTGAACCAAAAGTATCTAATTGACGAAATATGGAAACAAATAAATGGTAGAGATGATCAAATTGATGGAATTTGAAATCAAATAAATGGTAGCGATTTGAACAAAAAGTATCTAATGGACGGAATATGAAAACAAATAAATGGTAGAGATTTAACCTTGACGGAGGTACGAGACTCATCAGTGAAGAAGATAAAGCATTCCCCATTATCCTTGATATAGTGGGTAAGAGGAGGTGGGGTGGAATGCTTTGCAATGAAATTGAAGGGATATAAATAAGGTTTCGTGAAAGATGAGAGGTATAGAGGGAAAGAGGAGTTTAGGTGGATTGCTTTGCAGTGAAAGTGGAGGGCTGTAAATAAGGTTTCATGAAAGAAGAGAGGCATAGAAGGAAAGAGGAGTTGGGGTGGGGTGGAATACAAAAAATTTGTCAGCACTTGGTGGGGTCGCTTTCTAAAGGAGTCGCTAGAGTTGCACTTTTTGAAGGAGTCCACACTTGGTGGCGTCGCATGGAGTCACATAGAAAACATAGCATAGAAAATTTGCACGAGAGTCGCACTGCATATAAAATTTGCTAAAGTCACATAGTTAGGATAGTATTACACGATTGAAACTTACAACCAAAATTCATGAAAAACATTAAATATTTAGACTTATATTTTCAACTTTGATGATCATATCCCAACTGCATGATATTCGAATCACTTTTAATTACCATTCAGTCAAATCCAACCCTTCCATACAGCCAATATTCTGTTAAAAAAAGTAAATTTTGTTTAAGAAATACTTAATGCATCCATAACTAATTGGGTATGGTTTTTAGAATAATAACTACAATAATTTATGTATATGAAATGTCAATGAAGGGGAATACACGTCCAATTCAATCTGTAACAATAATCACAAAATACATGGCAATATTTTTAATACATCCATACGGCAAATTGACTATGAGGTGCCATTTATATATGTAAAACATACCTAGTCACATTACAAAGGAAGAATATTTTGTTCTGAGGACAGCCACTTGTAAACAATCTTGACGAGGTAACACAGCCATAAGATGAAGCAGAACCACCCAATAGCTGGAAAAATGTTCTGCAGTAGCAAATGGAAGCAAGAGCGCCAGACAAGGGCCGAGTATTGCCTATAAGTCTAGTATAATTTGATATGGGATAGTGGAGAAGGAGTTTGATCTCTGCCACTAAGGCAACAATATAGATATGCAAAGTAACGACAGCGACAAACATGGTTCTATGGTGTGTTTCAAATGGAGACACAGTTTCTGTTTGAACATTAGTTGCAAAAGACAGCCAACATGTTCATTTGGAACTCAAACAACTTATACCATAACATAATAGCATTCTCTGGTTCCTCTTGCACCCTATCATAAAACAGAACAAAAAAGAGCAAGTTTTACAATCCTTTTAAAGTAAAGCAAAGCAACTACAAAAAACAATTATCAAATTGCTGAAATTTGAAAACAAATAAATGGCAGCGATTTGAACAAAAAGTATCTAATTGACAGAATATGAAAACAAATAATTGGTAGAGATGATCAAATTGATGGAATTTGAAAACAAATAATTGACAGCGATTTGAACAAAAAGTATCTATTTGACGGAATATGAAAACAAATAAATGGTAGAGATTTAACCTTGACGGAGGTACAAGACTCGTTAGTGAAGAAGTTAAAACATTCTCCATTATCCTTGATATAGTTGGAAAGAGGAGGTGGGGTGGAATGCTTTGCAGTGAAAGAGGAGGGATATAAATAAGGTTTCGTGAAAGATGAGAGGTATAGAGGGAAAGAGGAGTTTGGGTGGATTGCTTTGCAGTGAAAGAGGAGGGCTGTAAATAAGGTTTCGTGAAAGAGGAGAGGCATAGAGGGAGAGAGGAGTTGGGGTGGGGTGGAATACAGAAAATTTGTCAGCAGTGGAGTCGCTTTCTAAAGGAGTCCACCGGTGGAGTCACATAGAAAACATAGTTAGCATTGAAAATTTGCTATAGATACATAGTTAAAATTTGCTTGTGTGGAGTCAGCATAGAAAATTTGTTTTTAGAGGAGTCGGAGTCGAAAGCACGGAAAATTTGCTAACGAGAATTGTTGCTGTACGAGATATTTTTTTGCTGTACGAAGATTATCGTATGTTATATTAATTTTCGAAAAAATGCATCAATCTACGATGTGGGACTAATTTATAGTAATCAAATTAAAGTTTTGGTAATTAACACTTAAAACAATGCGTCATATAATTACTTCCTCGTGGTTGCATGTCAAATAGTCAATATACAAACTTTTATTACATATTGAAAAAGGTATATATCAATCCAGTTCCTCTTTATGCCTTCAAGACTGTCTATGGAGATACCTGTTTCTATATACAAAAAATAGATAAGAGAAAAACATGTTCAATTTGTGTGTTTCGCTTTTTTCTTTTCTTTTTTTTTTTTTTGAAAAAAAAAAAGAAAGAAAGGAAAAGAAAAGAGTATATTTTCGAACGGGGCACATCAATCTTATAGAATTAACTGTTTTATTAACAGTTATTTTTGTTTGCCGATCATTGTGTTAACTTACAGAATTAACTGTTTTATTAACAATTATTTTTGTTTGCCGATCATTGTGTTAATCGTAAATGTTAGTTGAGGTTCAAAAAATACAAGAGTGTGTGAACTCTTTTTTTTTTTTTTTTTTCCCCCTCTTTTTTTCTCTTCCTTCCTCCTTTTTGGCAATAAGTTTTGAGAACACTTTTTCATAACACCATTGATATTGATATCATTGCACATCAAATTATAACGGTATTTACAAACTTGTAGTGTTGGTCTTTTCTGCAGTATCAGTCCAATTAATATAGGAAACTGGGTAGCGGATTTGGGGGGTCCCAGCTTAGTTCTCCCCCGTGGTTTCTCTACCGTATCAATAAGACACTAATTTAGTCTCTTATTTATTTGGTCTAATTATTATTATTAGTTTAAGAAGCTATCTGGTTTGCAATAAGCCTTTAGTATGTGTATTCTATCCCCAAAAAAAAAAAAAAAAAAATGGGGAAAAAGAAAATATGCTTTTTTTTATGAATTTAAAAAATATGTCGGATTTCAAAATTCAGAAGAAAATTAAAAATAGGAAATACAACATAAGGTCATAACATATTTTAAGAAAGTATTAACAAACAAACAGGAATTAGAGATGGTAATACAAAGATATAACATATATGGTACCCACTATGAGTGGCATTTAATGTATTTTCTACATACCACGAGAGCTTTTGAAGACAGCTACTCGTAAAATAAGACGAAGTAGAACCGCCCCAAAGCTGTAATGATAATCTGCAACAGCAAAATGGAGGCAACAAAGCAAGACAAGAGGCTAGTATTCCCACAATTCCAAGGAAATATGAATTGGGATAATGGAATAGTATTTTTTTCTCTGTGGCCAAGGAAACATTATATAAATATGCAAAGTCATGAAGAAGATAAACATAGTTGTATAGCGTGAGTGTCAAATGGAATCACAGATTTTGGTTGGAACAGATCAGTTGCAAAAGGACAGACAGCGTGCCTATAAGAAATATGAAGATCTGATGCCATATCATGCTACCATTCTCTGGTTGAACAATGAGATCGACAAGTTTAATGCGTTTTTCATGGAGCAGGAGGAGGATTTCATTATCCGTCATAAGATACTGTTTTTTTTATTTATTTTTCTTTCCTTTTTATAAACTCGGCGTCCAAACAGCTTTTTCGATACGATCAGGTAGCTAGTTAGTAAAATAGTTTTGGTTTTTGTTTGGTCGCTGAAAAAAGCAACTAATCGATATAGAAGCCGCATATGCTAGTTAGAATGAATTTCTCGCTTAAATTGACAAAATATTTGATATCATTCATGATTCAACAAATTTAATGGTCCAGAGTGAAAAGTTACGGTAGGGGTGGTTGTATCACATTGCTCCCACCACGAGATATTTTTTTTTTTTTTTTTTTTCCTTTCTTTCTAGGGATGCTTGTGCTTTTATTTAAAAAAAAATAAATATTGAGAAAAGAAAGTTTCATCTTAATCATTTATGTTCAAATTATGTAAAAATATATTTTTCTTTTTAATAATATAAAACAACAATGTTAAAGTGATCAAAATTTTCACCAAATTTATTTTTTAATTTTTTTATATATAATTTATATGAAATTATCAATTAATAATATTTTAATATATGTCATTTGTATATAAATTTAATTAATATTTTGGCTTATATATTATTATTGAATGTAAAAATATATTTTAAAAACTGTCATATTACTTGTATTATAGAATTTATACGTCAAATAAATTAATGATTCCACATTATTTATTTTGCCTTAATTTATTATAGCTTAAATATGGTCAAAAGCTAGAATTTAACAATCATACTAATTAAAATCTAAACAATTACACAATAGAGGCTATGAATTTATGAGGTAAACAGTATAACATCTTCCTAGCATCTTGAAATGATACAATATAAATGACGTTAAAAAAAAAAAATGTAGTTTCCCAAAAAGCCTTGTGAAATATTATGAGAGAAGAGTCAGTGTAAAAAGGCCGCTTTCAATTAATTGAAGAAAGAGATTGAATACAACATGATTCTAACAACTAGATATAACTAGATACATACATACATATACATATACATATATATATATATATATATATATATATATGTATATATATGTATATATATATATGTATATATATATACATACTGATGCTTAGCCTAGTGGTACAGCCAAAAAAAAAAAAAAAAAAAAAAAGAAATATACAACCAGAAATAACAACAGATAAACAATAGATAAATTTACAAATTATATATTGACTATTAAGTGTAACATTTTGTTTTCCTTTTTTAGCCAAAAAAAAAATAATTTGTTGTTTTCCTTGAAAAAGTGAAGATTAATAAACTGTTGTTAGTCCAAGGCCGCACCAAAATGAAAGTAGTCCACAAATATTAGATAAATTAATCAAAATTGCCCAACTAATGCTGGCCCAAAGGTATGTTCAACCGCAGTTTATTTTTATGTCCGCGCTGCCAAATGATATTTTTGAACGAGTGTCACGAAATAAAGAATTAATATAGAAAATTTAGCAATCCTGTTAATTCACTATCTTTTAGGATTGGCAATTTTTATGTACAACAAACGATTATACGCGCTATGGTAGTTGTTGAAATATATATTTACAAATGCAGGTCATAGATAAGTGGGGTCCAAGCTCCTGTGTAATTGCAAAGATAATCCACCTCCTAAACATCATTAATGCTGGATACTAAAAACATTGAGTTTAAATTATATACCGTAGGATTGGCAAAAATATTGAAGAAGTATGACAAGAGAATAGGAGGACTATTGCAATTGCCATTCATTCAAAAGGTACTAGAGCAACCCTTTTTTCACTACCGATCGTTTTATCAATTTTCTCCATCTCCTCTCGTATTGGCAGATTCTGATCTCATTCACTCCTTCCAACTCAACTCTCCCATACCAATTGTATAGATACTTGATGGATTAGTTATTCAATTAAGCAAAAACACTATACGATTGCAATAGCATAATTGAAATATGTTTTGCGGGATATATGCCACTATCCCCTGATCATATATGTGCTTGCCCTGCTTTGCTAGTGAGCAGGCAGTTTAACAAATTTCAATAACATCTGTTCTTTTTTTTGGTTGTGTAACATAGTCTAGTAATCACGAATATTAATGGAGACTATGTTGTTGTAGAAATTGTATCTGGAAAATGAACCATTTAAATTTCAAGAAATTATCAGAAAATAAAAAGAAGGTGCTTGCAAAGTAGAGGAAACATAATTGATTATTATTCTTTTAAAATAAGGTGCATGCACCATTGGTCCCCTTCAGAATCTCATAGAGTCTGAAAATATAAGAGGATCGAACTTAAGCTACAGTAAAACAAAAGATAAAACAGATGTCATGAAATATTCAAAAAGAACTTTGCAGATTTAAAACTCCAGGTACGTAAATGCATAATGGCTCCTGTAACATGCTAAGAATCAAAACATTACAATGAAAAAAGTACTTTAAGCTGCGGGCTCTGTCAGGAGTCAAAATTGTTATGAATCTAAAATAATGACAGTTTATTAGCATACCAACTTTGTTTTAGGAATGCTTTCAAAATTAAAGCCAGAAAGTTATTTCTTTATCTCGCATTATAGACCAGCATTGGTTTGGATATAATGAGAATCAAGAATAAAATCTCCAGGCCGTTGTTTTCAACAATACCAAAAACCTTGACTCAAAAAGCCAATTATAAGTTGAGAGTTATGACCATAATCTCTGTGTGTTTATTTATTAATTATTATTATTATTATTATTATTTATATATTTATCTTTGTCTTCCAGGGTAAAACTGTCTCATTCAACTTGCAATCCAACCGCTCAGAAGAAAATAAATTAAATAAAAAGACTTTTATTAAGCTTATGAACTTGGCTTAAAACTCAATTAAAAAAAAAAAAAAAAAAGCTTAAACATCTACCATAGTGTGATTCACCAATCCAACGTCCACTATATTGGTATTAGAAGACTGAAACTTACAACGAAAATTCATGGAACATAAAAAATTTAGAAATATATCTTCCACCATTAAATTTTCAATAAATGATTGTAATTATTACATATATTTATGACTTCAATTTATTTTTTTTGCAAATAAAATTAAAAAAATTAATATATAAAACTATTTTTTTTCTCTCTTTTTCTTTTTGATTTTCATGGATCAACCCTAAGTTTTTTTTTTTTTTTTTTGCTTGTTGTTTTATTTTTTTTCCTTTTCTATTTTTTTTTTCTTTTTGCTATCTTCTTCGTTTGGGTTTTACATACCCACTCAAATAATAATGATAATAATAATAATAATAAAATAAATTGGCACCATGGGTAATTATGATTTGAGTAGTTCATGTTTTTAGTCATTTTATACAATAATAGCTATATTTTTAGCAAAAATAAAACAAAATCTCAGAACAAATAATTAATTAATTGATAGAACAATCTTTTATTTATTTATTTTTTTTAAGACTTATGAACCTTGATACATAAAATACTTGTTGGAGTTTTACTATAATATTGGTACCCATTGATATGAAATTTAAAAAAAAAAAAAAGTGAAAAAAGTTAAAATTAATCTCCAATAACTAAATTTTTTATTGAATTTTGGTTTGTATTGATCAACTATAAATTTTCTTTTCCAAACATGTTGCTGTAGTGATGCACCCAGAAAATGTTCTCAAAAGGGGCATCTCCCAGTAGCCAAATTATTACTTGTCTAGAAAAGAGGTCCGAAATTCCAATTTCCCACCCAATATTGAAAACGATATATATTTATATTAATATATATATATATATATATATATACACATAAATGATAAAATACAAACTAAACTATATATTCATAATATAAAATAAAATCAACATTTTTCTTTTTATTTTTTCATGTTAATTTTCATTTTAAAAAATGTACGTGAAGGGGTTAATTTTGTTAGCAATTATCACTTAAATAATGAACTAATCATTCAATATGTTGGGTGTATATATATATACATATAGAGATTTGCTATAGAGTGAGAACGTGCGCAGCACATGGAGTGAGATTTAACCATTGACACAGAAACATTAACTTCCTTTATCTGCTTTAATGAAACGGTGCATGGCACCCATTTAAAAAAATAAATAAATAAACAGCAGAGCCAGAGAGTGTGTGAGGTGATTTTTCCCGTCCACTTTTTTTTCCTGCTTTAATGAAACAATGCGTGGCACCCATTTTCAAAAGAAAAAAGTTAAACAGCAGAGCCAGAAAATGCAGGTCTTTTTTTTTTCTGCATGAAACTGTGCGTGGCACCCTTTTCTTTTTTCTTTTTCTTTTTTTTTTCTTTTTTTTTTTTTTTTGTGCTGAAGCAAATGCTTAGATATAAACGCAAAAAAGAAATTTTGTTAGATGAATTGATATAACATTAAAAATTTAGTGCAGTCATCGTGTTGCTATTAGTTTCAATATTTTATTTTTTGTTTTTTTTTTTTTTTTTGGCATTCAGTGTTTTGTAATTGATAGGGAAGTTGCTCAAGGGGTTTGTGATTTGTTTCGAAATTATGATTATTTTTCTGGCTTAATGTCTAGGGAGAACTGAACAGGGTTGTCTTCATAAAGGTTAAATCTTTATTGGATGCAAGATTTGGAAAAATGGAAACAATGGGATTACTGATGGAATTTGTTATTTACTATGTATGTATATATGGCACTTTGAGGAAATAGGATATTTAAGTTAGGTTTATGATTAACGATGGGGCAGAAAAGATTAGACATTCTATAAAGGGTTGGATTTTATGGCAACAAGAAGCTGGTTTTGGAAAATAAAACTTTCAGAATTTGAGTTGAGAAGTTTCGAGTTGGTTAATTTAAGAAGATCAGGCTGTTAGAGTTATGGTTTTTTTCAGGACTATGTGAGTTAATCGTTTGTTTTCTGGTGAATGGAAATTGGGTGGAGTTTGAGCTTAGCCTGGCCTCGTAAGACATAAGTCCCCTAACTTGATAGTTTGTTGCCACTTGCTAGGCCTGCCTTTTAAAATCTAATTCCTAGGTCTATGTTCATCATGAAAACACTCTGTATAAGGGTATAAGGGACTAGAACCTTTCTTGTCTAGACAACATTTAAAAGCTATCATCCTGTTGGAGTTGGTTTAGGGATTTGGAAAGAAAATTCTGGAGCTGGAGCTGCCGAACTTGCATTTTTTGGCTCTGCTGTTTAACATTTTTTTTTTTTTTTCGGGAAAATGGGTGCCATGCACCAAAGTAGGAAAAGAAAGTGGATGGGAAGAATCACCTCACACACTCTCTGGTTCTGCTGTTTATTTATTTATTTTTTTAAGTGGATGCCATACACCGTTTCATTAAAGCAGGTAAAGGAAGTTAACATTTTCATATCAATCCGTTGAATCTCACTCCATGTACTGCGGACATTCTCACTCTATAGCAAATCTCTATATATATATATATTTAGAAATTATCCTTTTAAACTAAAAAGTTATCTAAACAATCTAAATGAAAGAAATTTAAAATTTAAAATAATATTTATTAGTTATAATTTTAACAAACTAAAAATAGAAAATTAATTAAGATAATAACATTTTAATACAACAAAATATAAAGCTATAAAACATATTTATTTATGTAAAGACCAAATTAGACAAAATCGTGATGGGACATTTCCATAATTAAGGGGTAGAAAAGTAAATAAGTAAAAAAATGAAAAACAAATTGAAAGTGAAAAAATTTGAGGGGGCGCGGACCCCACCTGTGTCCGTCCTTGTGTTGTTGGAGTTGAGAAGAAAACTCACATGAAAAAAATAAAAAATAAAAAAATAAAAATCAAAGATGCAAAGAATCCCAATTAATTAAAACAAGACATGCGAGGGAATTTCGGGTAAAAATTGGACACTGGATTGTTGGTTGGGGGGTCCCATTTGTCTCGGAGGCTTGTTCAGCTATTCTGTCTGTTTCTTTTCTTTTCTTTTTTTTTTTTTTTTCTCTGTTTTGTTTTTAGGAAAAAACCTTATTCATGTAATCCTTCATAAGTTATGTTGGCTGAATGAACTTGAAGGACAATTAGATTGTGGAGTAAAAGAAATGGTAAATTGACTGTCTAAATTGTTTCCAAGAAATGGTTTTGAATATAAGTGAGTTACCTCTTTACCTTTCATGAACATATATAAAATATAGTTGTATACATTCCATGTAAAAATTAGAATGCTTACAACTTGGAGCTTTTTCAACGAAAATCATACAACTTTCGAGACTGGATTATGGAAATTTATTAAATATAATATATAAGATGGACAAAATATCTTACACAAATAGCAAAGCATATGATAGAAAAAGGTCAAATCCTCTGTATCTGCATGGCATTTTTTATTTTTTCTTTTCCCCATTTCGCTCTTGTTCCCAAATCATTCATAAACCTTGAATCATCTTGATTCACAGGGGCTTAACAAATTTGCAATTTGAAAGCAGAGAGAATTTTCCCACTTGGACATCCGTGTATGGACAAATCCATTTCCACTCATTATAATTGGATTTTACAAATTGTCTGAAATCTTAATTCTTTATCATTAAACTTGCAATCAAACCAGTCATCATCAGAAAAAAAAATAAAAAGCAAAAAAAAAAAAAACAAAAAAATTTGCGAACAAACCGTTTTTTTGGAAATTCGTGGAGTTTATTAAAAATATAAACTTGGCTTAAACATTAATATTAAAAGTCCCTACGGACAATCAATCTAGTGGTAAAAATTCCTTTTTTTTTTCTTTTTTTTTTGTTTTTTGACAATGGTCAAATTCGAATCCCAACACTCCTAATATCAAAATAAATAAAAATTGATTAAAAAAATGGTTAAACATCTAACAAAGTGTGTTAGACTTATATCTGCCACCATATTCATCAGCCTAGGTTTTCTTCATGTCCACTGCATGCTATCCAAATCACTTCAGTTATCATTCAAGCAAATCCAACCCTCACAGGGAGCCAACAACAGTCTGTTAAAAACCCAAGTAAATATAATTAAGAAATACTTTATGCATCCATAAGTAATTAAATATGCTTTGCAGCATAATAAAATAATAATAATGTATAATTACATGAAATGTCTATGAAGAGAAATACTTGCCACTTCTATCTGTAACAAAATTCACAAAATACATGACAGTAATTTCAATACATCCATACATCACTACAGCAAATTGACTACAAGGTGTCATTTATATATTTGTTGTGAGGACAGCCACTTGAAAACAATTTGGGTAGGTTATAAAGCCATACGATGGAGCAGAATCACCCAATCGCTGGAAAAATGATCTGCAATGGCAAAATAGAGGCAAGAATGCCGGACAAGAACCTAGTACTGCCGACAATTCCAATATAATTTGATCTGGGATAGTGGAGTAGGAGTTTGATCTCTGCCTCCAAGCTAACTGATATGCAAACTAAGGACAAAGAGTATTTCAAATGGAGGCACAGCTTTTGGTTGGAGTATTAGTTGCAAAAAGACACCAACCCGTTCATTAGGGATCGGAATATCTTTTGCCCCATAACATAGTAGCATTCTCTGGATGTTCCTGCATCCTAGCATAAAACAAAACAAAACAAGTGCAGGTTTTGAAATCCCAAAGTAAAATAAGTAGCTACAAATAACAAAAGGTATCTATGCGACAAAGATGGATACATGAAAAACATGCGAGGGAATTGCGGGTAAAAATTGGATACTGGATAGCGGGTTTGGGGATCTTTTTTTTATTTTTTTTATTTTTTAACCGTACAGTATTTTAAAAAAAAATAAATCTTCCGATAAATAAAACGTGATATTATACAATTAATTTTTCCTTTTATAATTATTAAACATAAATAATTTATTAAATATTCAAATAGTATTGTTTATCAAAATTTTAATAAATAAAATTTGCTAAGTACAGTATCACTCAATATTTTTTTTAGTTATTACAATTCCGCAATTGTCTGCTTTCTCATTGTAAATGACCGTATCAGTACATGACCATATTATCCGTGGGTATTTATTTATTAATTATTATTATTATTTTATCCTTGTTTTGGAGACTAAAACTGTCTTATTAACTTGTAATCAACCCGCTCACAAAAATGATAAATAAATAAATAAATAAAAATAAAGACTTTTATTAAGAATATAAACATGGCTTAAACATAAAAATAAATAAATAAATATATAAACATCTAGCACACACAGTATGGTTCACTAATCCAATATCTTCTTTATTAGAATTACACGATTGAAACTTACTACGAAAGTTCATGAAAAACATTAAATATTAAGACTTATATCTTCCACTATAAAACATTAATTCATCTGCCAAAAGTTTCCTTTTCACCGTTGATGATCATGTCCCAACTGAATGCTATGCTATCGAATCATTTTTAATTTCCATTCAGGCAAATCCAACCCTCTTTTACAGCCAATATTCTGCTAAAAAAACAAGTAAATTTTGTTTAAGAAATACTTAATGCATCCATAAGTAATTGAATATGCTTTGTAGCATAATAATGATAATAATTTATGTATATGAAATATCGATGAAGGGCAATACACGTCCAATTCAATCTATAACAATAATCACAAAATACATAGCAGTAATTTTAATATATACATACAGCAAATTGACTATGAGGTATCATTTATACATAGGTGTGGCAATTTATATTATCATGCCTGTCAATCCGTTTATTAATCATATCGAAATAGCTCAATCCGAACCTGATCCGTTTATTAATCGTATCAGAAATCTTTAACTCGAACATGACCCGTTTAATAAACAAGTAACTTGACACGACCCGTGTAACCTGTTTATTAAATGGGTCAATTTGGATCAACACGACTCATTTATACGAAATTAATCATTTTACATGAAATTTATTCAATTAAATAAATTACCCTATTTAAATTAATTATTCATATAAAATAAAAATAATTTAGTGATTAATTGATCCAAAATTAAAATATATATGTGAAACTATATAATTATAGTTACAAATTTACAATGATATAACATATGATATAATAATATAACAATCTCATATAATAGTTAAATATATATATATACATAATAAACCTAATACTACTTTTCTAAAAATAATATAAATTTTTTTATTAATAATTATGTTTATTATTTTCTACATCTCCAATATTCTTAGGCATATTAATTTTTATTTTTTAAATGTGCATAAATACATACATGTATTAAACATATTATATTTAAGCAAATAAATACTATTTTAATAATTTTTAATTTTTATTTCTTTAATTAATAAAAGAAAACTAATAACACAACCTTAAATGTCAGGACTCGTCCAAAATTCCTCGCCGGAACCCTAGACAAGCCCTGATCCCAGGGAAACCTTACCGGATCCTCTAATGGAAAATCCGGCAGAACCTTCCCTAAGGGTTGGACTTACCACAATTTTCCTGCACTGAAAATACACTTCTATATACACCATCTTATTCCTCCCACATTACTACAATTTAAGTTCCACAACTGGCAGTACTTCGATAACAAATTATATAAAAGGCATATAATGGAATTAATTTAGTAAATAACCAATTAAGATATACCATCATAGATTCTCGTCCACCCACACCACCCACTTAGTGCTACACATGTCAAATACACTTTAAATATCGTTTTACAAATATGTTAATGCGTAACATAGAAAGAAAGGTAAAACAACATCACATTAACAATCAAGAAAAAAAAAACTATAACAAACGTTTTAATGATGATGGTATTGATGTAACTTGCCTGAGGGCTATTATATTCCCATACATATATTAATGTAACTTGCCTGAGGGCTGTCATATTCCCATACATATATTAATGTAACTTGCCTGAAGGCTATCTCACCTACCCAAAGGCTACCACTTGTCTGAGGACTATTATACTTGCCCGACGGCTATCTTTCTTGCCCGTAGGTTGTGATACTTATCCGAAGGTATCATATGGTAGTAATAATAATAAAAACAATAACAAAATTAAAATTAAAGATCTCCTAATAATATTAATAAAAATAAATATAAAAACAAAAATAATAATAAATATTATTTACTAAAATCTCAATAACTGAGAATAGCAACTGCAATAATACTTGATAATAGTTTTGTTAATATATACCATTGATAATAACAATAATATCAACTATAATTATAATAATGATAATAATAGAAATTGGAATTATAATAAAAATAATCATTATAAATAATAATAACAATCCCGATAACAGTGACAATAATGATTAAATAAATAGTCAAATACAATTAATAGTAATAAGAATATAATAACATCGATTAAGAATATTAGTAAGAAATTAAATCACAAATAGATAACATAACATAAATACATAAAATCATATCTTAAAATCCATAGCATAAAATGAAATATGCACGCTCGTAATGGAGATACGTACGATACCTTCTGACATGCTACGTGATCAATGATTCCAGCTGTCGCCGGCACTTTGCTACCAATACAAACCAGGGTGGTTGCCTATATTGGCCGTCCGATCCCCTGGACTCGTAGGCAACATGGTTATGAGGCTAGCTCTACATGGACCACATTGGTTCGCCGCCTCCGTATGGTGCGGTATATACAGTATAATATCAATAATATAACATACAAATATATGTACAAACATATAAAAAATACTTGATGCACCATACTATGTACCAGTGGTGCCCGAAGGTACCCAGCGTCCCGAGCACCGACTGACAGGAGGTTAAAGAGAGAAACTTGCATACGGTTGCTTCGGCGTCCCGACAGCGCCGCTGCTTAAACCGTCATCCCGGCCATGGAGGGGGGCAGCTTATGTGCACTATATCAAACTTGCCTGCCCTCAGTCCGGTGGCAACTCACAGGAGACATTATAACTTGTGCGCTTATCATAATCACGTATGCAGTACAGAACACCAATACGTGTATGGGTGCATCTTTAAAAAAACTATAAATTTCGTAATATTATAAAATATTAAATTTAGATAAGATATAATCCAATTCATATGCTTTTATCAAATATACCAAAACAATAAAAAAAGAGATACATAGAAATTCATACAGTATTAAAATCACATAAGTGCATTATTTATGCATCAAAATTTCAACATTTAAATCAACAATAAACTCAATAAAATTTAAATCATAATTTCATAAAATTAGTCTCTTCCACAATAATTCAATTCAACACAATTTGGCATCTTCAATATCAATAATAACTTAGTTAAATATCCAACACATAAAATTCATTTTTTCAAATATTTAATTAACACAAAATATACTTAATTTAACAATCCAAAATATAAATATGAGGCAACATATATACTAAATCAACATAACTTAGCATCATAAATTTAAATAGCAGTTTCTTAAATATTAAACACATATGATATAATAAATTCTATATAACGAATATATTTAAATCACATAAAAATAACACATTAAAATCAAATAACAAGCTATCTTAAAATTTAAAATATATATGATATACTTCAAGATTTTGAATGATATAAAATACAAATGTATAAATGTCTTGATGCACACAAGTACATAGATATATATATTCACACACACACACATATATATATCCACATATATATAATTATATATTTTCATATAACATCACACATCTCCATATATATATATATATACATATATATATACATATATATATATATATATATATATATATGTATATGCCCATTAACAATACATATAAATATATATATATATATATACATACATATATGCATCATATATATGTTCACAGTACATGTGTATACATACATATATGCATCATATGTTCACCGGACCTGTGTATATATATATATATATCAATCTATACACATGCTAACTATAATTTTTGTATAATAATTCCAACCAACATAACAATCCTTTTCCACCTTCTGCTTAATATTATCAACATTGTCCACTCTAATTTGATAGAATACCGGATGAACCCGTATGGCCTAAACGGCAAATTTGGGATTTTTCAATATCTTGACAATTAATTCAAATTAACCATTCATTTAGCCTCTAACAATCATTAAGAACCCAAATGTAATGGCAATTGGCTAAGGACTTGTCCAATCTCTATCCAATTTCAACATAAACACAACCTAACTCCATCAATGGCAACTTTCTAATTACTCAATTATAATTCATATTCTAGCTACCAATTTGAAGATTATGATGAGAGCATCAAGAAGATACCTTCAATTGGTCCAACCGCCGCCGGAGGTCGCCGGAATCCTGCCGTGAAGTTGCTGCCAAAATGGGCTCTTGTCATATCTCACGAATGAGCAAGATTTGAGCCAATCCGAGCTTGGAAACGGACTCAGGGCCCAAATTCATGGGAAAGGACTAGTCACGCCACTGGTAGCCGCCGGAAAACTGGTCAACAGGGAGGACGCCGGTTACCGATGTTAGGCGCCAATCCCAGTGCGTCCGTCGGCCGACCGGCAGAAGAATCAACGGCTAAGCACGCCTGGCCGTGGGCCGTCCCGTCGCCTGGCGTGTGTGGCCGTCCGATGGCCCGAAAAAAAATTGCAGACTGAGGGAGAGGGGTAGTCGGGAGGAAGAAGAAGAAGAAGAAAGAAATACCGAGCCGCCCCCCCCCCCCCCCCCCCCCCCTGTTTTTCCCACGTGGGGAGAAGAAAAGAAAAAGAAAATAATAAACAATTATATAAAATAATATTAAAATAATATTATTGTATAGAATAAAAATAAAATAATATGGTATTTAATCATGGTTGACATGTGGCATCTCATCCTTGTGACACATGGCACCCTTTATTAAGTAACATGTGGCACACTATTCACATATTTAAAAATAATATTAAAATAATACTGTATTTGAAAATTTGCAGGTCCATAACTTTTTAACCAGATATCCAATTTAAGCGTGCCGCTAGTCTATGAACTCGTATCGATGAGTACTTCACAACCATGCATGAGTCAAAGCTCAACTTTGCATGAACAAAAAGTCAACTCCGGCATCTCTTGGACAATTTGGACCTCAACTTGTTTTGCTCATAACTTTCAAACCGTAGCTCCGTTTTCAATGTGCTACTAGTCTATGAACTCATGACAATGTGTACTTTTTAATGGTACCTTGGTCAATGTGAAATTTCATCATGAGCAAAAAGTCAACATTTGACTCCTACTCGGTCAACGACGGTCAAACCCAGTCAACCTTGGTCAAATTCGAAAAATTTCCGGTGTACTTCGGGACGGGGTGTTACATTAAATATGTTTGATATTTCATAATAAGAAAGTATAAGTTAAGTTTTATTAATAATAAATTTAATATACTAAAGTTATAAGTTAAACGAGTTATAACTATGTCGGGTTGAATTGACATGTTAATTGACACGTTTAATTAAATATGTCAATTTTATAGGTTAAACAGGTCAACCCAAAACTGACACGTTTATTGATCGTGTTAAACGTGTCGATCTGAATTTGATCCGGACCCATTTATAATAAACCCAAACTCGCTAACTTCGTGTCGTTTTCAAATCGTGTCACCATGTTATGACCTAAATTGCCATCCCTAATTTATATATGTAAAACATACCTAATCACATTATAGAGGAAGAATATTTTGTTCTGAGGACGGCCATTTGTAAACAATCTTAACGAGGCAACACAGCCATAAGATGAAGCAGAACCACCCAATAGATGGAAAAATGATTTGCAATAGCAAATGGAAGCAAGAGTGCCAGAAAAGAGCCTATTATTGCCTATAAGTCCAGTATAATTTGATCTGGGATAGTGGAGTAGGAGTTTGATCTCTACCGCCAAGGTAACAATATAGATAAGGAAAGCAACGACGGCAATGAACATGGTTCTATAGTGTGTTTCAAATGGAGACAAAGCTCTTGGTTTGAACATTAGTTGCAAAAAGCCAACCAACGTGCTCATTTGGAACTCAAAACATTTTATGCCATGACATAGTAGCATTCTCTAGTTTCTTTTGCACCCTATCACAAAATAAAACAAAAAAGAGCAGGTTTTGAAATCTTTCTAAAGTAAAACAAGTAACTGCAAAAAAACAATAATAATAATAAGTGTCAAATTGATGGAATTTAGAAAAAAATAAATGGCAAAGCTTTTAACAAAAAGTATCTAATTGATGGAATTTGAAAACAAATAAATGGTAGAGATTTAACCTTGATGAATGTAAAAGACTCCTTAGTGAAGAAGATAAAAGGTTCCCCATTATACTTGATATACTTGATATAGAGGGAAAGAGGAGTTGGGGTGAATGAGGAGGGTTATAAACGCAATGCTTTGGAGTGTAAGAGGAAGGATATAAATAAGGTCCAGTATAGTTTATTTTTAAGTGTGGAGTGAAATTACCAATATGACATCTCCATCGTCGTCTACCAATATGACTAGTATGTATTGTCGTTTACCAAAGTTGGTAAAAAGTGTGGAGTGAAATTACCAATATGACATCTCCATCGTCATTTACCAATATGACCAATATGTATTTTCATATACCAAAGTGTGGAAATCTCCATCGGAGTGAAATTACCAATATGACATCTCCAAAACATATGTATCATCATTTATGTTCGTCGTTTACCAAAGTGTGGAGATCTCCATGTCCGTAAACATATGTATATGATCAATATGTATGTGGAGCCATATGTTAGAGCTAACGAGATATTTTGTTGCTGTAAAAATGTTATCGTATGTTATATTAATTTTCAAAAAAATGCATTAATTTACCATGTGGGTGATAGGATGATTATCGAAGTATACGGATCGTATCAAGTAATAGAGTGATGAGTGAGTATCGTTCCTACGAAGATTGGTTTTAATATTTAATTAATTACCAAAATTTTGATTAATTGTTTTTATCTAGGCACACAATTAAAATGTAGCAATTGAAATTAAAAATAAGACAAGAATTTAAAAAATGGAGTAAATAAAACCTAAATAAATGACAAGAGAAAAGAAATCCACTCACAAACACACAATTCAACAACTTAAAATGGAATTACAATGAACTAAAAACCTAGGATTTTGATGCACCCTTTACCCTTCCTATATTAGACTAATTAGGTTGACATAATACCACATTTTATCAAATTTCTAGCATAGAGAAATTCCAATTTAATCTAATCATTTTTTCAAAAATGAAATTAGAATCTATGAGTTCTTAAAGGAAATGAGAAATTCCTTCCCAAAATTCCTAAGTCCTCATGCCTTAAGCCCCCTCTTTTGTAGCTACTCAAATGCTAATTAAATTTTTCAATATTAACTAGGGCCTAAGTTGTGCCAATCTAGCAATGAATTCACCAAATTAAACCTTCCCAAGTTTAAAATAGTGAATCTACCCAATACCCAAGCAAATTTTCAAATGCAAGAGTGTATTGAATAATAAATGCAAGATTCACACAAGCAAATTGGATAAAAAGCAAAATAAAAATCAATCAATTAATTAAATATCATCCAAGTAGAGGTTTATCAAAATCCTAGATAGAAATTTAGCTACACATGTTTATCATAAATGCCATAACAAAAATCAAAGAAAAGTCCATGAGGGAAGACATAATATTCAATAATTAACAATAAACCCAATAAAAAGTAGAGAAAAAAAATGGAAGAGAAAAAAAAAAAATTTAGTTGAAGAATCTTGATGCTTCAATATCTTGAAATGCTTCAATCCTCTTCAATCTAAGCTTTCTCTCTCCAGCTCTTCTTCTTCTCTCTCTAAAATCTTCTTGGGTATCTGTGCCTCCTTTTTTTTCCTCCCTTTTCTCTACAATGGTGGCTGCCTCGCTTTCTTGTTCAACCCTAGCCAAGAATGAAGATCCACCCTCCATTTTGATCAAAAGCCCTTTTCTATTTGACACCTCAACATCCATTTTTTTATCCTTCAAAAAAATGCTATAAGTGTAAAAAAATGTGGCATGGAGCTTAAGGGTACACACTATTTTGGTGTGACTCCACGCCACTCCCTCTGTGAAAAGAAACAAACTGATGGTTGGTGTGAAGCTTGTAGCATGGAGAGTGGTGTGGAGGTTGGTGTGGACCTTGGAGTGGAGGGTGGTGTGGAGCATGGCTTGGTGTGGAATGAGGCCTTCTAGCGTCAAGCTTGGCGTGGACTGGGGTTCACTCTATCCTGGTGTGGAGCTTGGCATGGACTCCATTTTTGACATAGAGCATTTTCATGTTTGCCAAAATTTGCTCTACACTTGATCTTTTGTTCAATAACAAACCATTAGTTCCAATCTAAAGCTTACCTTCAAAATTTTCACGAAAAAGCATTAAAAATAAAATAAAACTTGAGTTATTAGGCCATTAATCAATAATTAAGGGTAAAATAAGTGAGTAAAAATCTCACTTATCAGTGGGACTAATTTACAGTAGTCAAATTAAAGTTTTGGTAATTAACACTTAAAACAATGCGTCATATAATTACTTCCTCGTGGTTGCATATCAAATAGTCAATATAAAAACTTTTATTATATATTGAAAAAGGTATATATCAATCCAGTTCCTCTTTATGCCTTCAAGGCTGTCTAAGGAGACACCTGTTTCTATATACAAAAAATGGATAGGAGAAAAGCATGTTCAATTTGTGTGTTTCGCTTCTTCTTCTTCTTTTTTTTTTTTTTTTTTTTTTTTTTTTGGGACAATGGTCAAATTCGAATCCCAACATTCCCAATATCAAAATAAATAAATAAATAAATATTGATTAAAAAAAATGGTTAAACATCTGACACAGTATGCTAGACTTATATCTTCCACCATATTCATCAGCCAAGGTTTCCTTCATGTTCACCGCATGCTATCCAAATCACTTCAAGTTATCATTCAAGCAAATCCAACCCTCCCAGAGAGCCAACAGCAGTCTGTTAAAAAACCAAGTAAATATAATTAAGAAATACTTTATGCATCCATAAGTAATTAAATATGCTTTGCAGCATAATAAAATAAGAATAACGTATAATTACATGAAATGTCGATGAAGAGAAATACATGCCAATTCTATCTGTAACAAAATTCACAAAGTACATGACAGTAATTTCAATACATCAATACATCACTACAGCAAATTGACTACAAGGTGTCATTTCTATATTTAAAACATGCCAAATAACACTACAGAGGAAGACGATTTTGTTATGAGGACAACCACTTGAAAACAATCTTGGGTAGTTTATAAAGCCATACGATGGAGCAGAACCACCCAATCACTGGAAAAATGATCTGCAATGGCAAAATGGAGCAAGAACGCTGGACAAGAACCTAGTACTGCCTACAATTCCAATATAATTTGATCTGGGATAGTGGAGTAGGAGTTTGATCTCTGCCGCCAAGCTAACAGATATGCAAACTAAGGACAAAGAGTGTTTCAAATGGAAACACAGCTTTTGGTTGGAATATTAGTTGCAAAAAGACAGCCAACCTGTTCATTAGGGATCGGAATATCTTTTGCCCCATAACATTAGCAGGCATTCTTTGGATGTTTATGCATCCTAGCATAAAACAAAACAAAACAAGTGTAGGTTTTGAAATCCCAAAGTAAAATAAAAGGTATATATACCGAGGGAATTAGAAAACAAATAAGTGGCAGATACATGTAAAAAAGCGCGACTAGAAGAGCATAAAAGCCAAACCATTGACCCTAACCTTGATGAAGGTAAAAGACACCCTAATGAAGAAGATAAAAGAACTAATGACTTGATTTTTGAGTGACTCCTCTGCTTTGTAATTACTTCTTCCCAAGTACCCAAGCATATATATATAGATGACTCCTGCTACTTTTCATTCTCAGTCAGAATCAGTCAGATTACCCAATATGTCATTTTCAATCAGAGTGAATCTTGCTGCTCACTCTGCAGCTTTTCTGTCGGAGTGCCCAAGTACGTGGATGACAATGGGTTAGTGTTAGCGTTGGGGTTTGAAGAAGGGAGGGAGTGAGAATGGTAGAAAGAGATGTGGGAGATGAGCGAGTCGATTTTGAGCTGGTCCTAAGTCACAAGCGAGTTTTTGCGAAGAAAATTGAGTTTGGATTTGGACATTTTCACTGGTTGCACAGAGCGACCATGCGACAGAGATGGAGACATGAAAAACATGCGAGGGAATGGCAGGTAAAAATTGGATACTGGGACTGCTGGTCTATGGGTCCGATTTTTGTTCTCTACAGTGGATTTCTCTGCTGCATCAGAAAATAAAAACGCACATCTGTTGGGCTATTGTTGGGCCTGGACAAGTGGCCTTGGCCCATTTATTGAGAATAGAGCATCTTCTCTAATAGGTTCAAAAGTCCCACATTCCCATATTTGGTTTCATCTAAAGCGTCTTCCAAACTCCCAAAATACTTAAATATGTCTATTTTGTTTTATTTGTTCATTTGGAGTGAAACTTATACGTCTGTTTCCTTCAACTAGAACATAGATGATTCTTGGGAGATTCCTCAGAATCATCCTCTCTCCAGGTCCTTTTCTCATCTAACAATTCTAATCTCACAGCCCATCTCTCAACCCCTAAATCACAAACCCAAGCGAAATAACCAGGACCCACTTCACATAGTATACGGCACCAATCAAAGGCTACCTTAATGAAACTTTATGGCACATCTACCACTTTTATTTAATGAGAGAGCATATTTTCATTGGTCATAAGGATGACCATATAGTATTCAAGCAAAAAAAAAGGATGACCATATAGTAACCGAATATGCCTAAGAATTCTATTTTCTTCAACGACTCGCTTATACCTTTTCTAAACGCACTTCGTCACGCCAGGCATATGCCCTTTAATATTCTACTAATCTTTTCCGCTAATAAAAACCTTTTCACAAGTCCCAAACATTCCCACACTCATTGCCAAAAATCTTTCACAATTCTCCCTCTCAATTTTTCTTTTATTACATTTTCACTGTCTTATTTTTAGTTAAAAAAGCAAGAAAGTAGTTTTTTTTTTTTTTTTGGGGGGTTGTGGAACAACCAATGAAGTTTGGGAAGCGACTGAAGCATCAAATTCAGGAGACATTACCGGGTTGGCGGGACAAGTTCTTGTCGTACAAGGACTTGAAGAAGCTGGTGAAGCTGATTTCTTCTGCTCCGACGCTGTTGAACGGATCGTCGGAGTATGGGAAGGCGGAGGAGGAGTTTGTATACTTGTTGAACAATGAGATCGACAAGTTTAATGCCTTCTTCATGGAGCAGGAAGAGGATTTCATTATCCGTCATAAGGTACTTCTTAATTTTCTTTCCCTTTTTATATAATCTCGGCGTCCAAACAGCGTTTTTGATTAGATCAGATAGTTAGTAAAATAGTTTTTGTAAAGTTCGTTTCTCTAGCTGCTAAAAAGAAACAAGTGATCGAGATAGAAGCCCCACTACTTGTTCGAATGAAATTCTTGCTTAAATTGACCAAGTTTTTTATGTGATTCATGATTCAACAAATCTAATGGTCCAAAATGAAAAGTTACGATAGGGGTGGTTGTAGTTGATCGAGTCATCTGAGTTGACTGGTTGACAACTAAATTGGGACATCGAATAGGACAACATATAGTTTACTTGCTTGCCTCCTTAAAGCAGTCACGGGTATATAATAACATTGCTCCCACCACGAGATTATTTTTTATTTTTTGAAAAAAAATGACTTCTTGTGCTTGCTTTTATTTAAAAAATAAATAAATAAATAAATAATCATTGAGAAAAGAAAGTCTTATCTTAATCATTTGTGATTGGATTATGTAAAAATATATTTTCCTTTTTAATAATGTAAAAATATCTTTTAAACTGTATATTACTCTCATTTAAAAATATTACTCATATATTTTGCGTTAATTTATTATAGGTTAAATATTACTAAAAGCTGGGATATAACTACTATACAAAATTAAAGTCTAAACAATTACACAATAAGGGCTATTAAATTTATGAAGTAAAAAATATAATATGTTTTTAATTTGAAATGATTCAATATAAATGATATTAAAAAAAAAAAAAAAAAAAGGAACGAAAATAATGAAGTTTCCCAAAAAGCCTTGCAAATTATATATTGTTGTTTTCCTTTGTTTGGCAAAAGAAAAAAATGGTGCTTTCCTTGAAAAAGAAAAGATTAGTAAAATGTCGTTATTCCAAGGCCCCCTCCAAAATGAAAGAGTAGTCCACAAACACTAAATAAATTAATCAGAAAGAATTTGCCGCCCAATTAATGCCAGCCCAAAAATATTTTCAAGTGCTTCTTACAAACATTACAACAATGGAAGCTGCTGAAATATGTATCTGCAAATGCAGGAATTACAACAAAGGATCCAAAGAGTCATAGATAAGTGGGGTCCGGACGGAAGTCATCCTTCAGCGGCTCTCTATAAAGAAGAAATGGTGAAAATCAGAAAAGACATTATTGATTTCCACGGTGAAATGGTTCTCTTAGTGAACTACAGCAATATCAATTACACAGGTAGTTGTTGAGGCAAATCTCTTCCTATTTTCTATATAAAATTTACACTACTAGAAAAAACAATAAAAAAATGGAAACAATGATCCTGAAAAAAACAAACTTGCTGTGTGATTGCAAAGATAATCCAATGCCAATCCACCTTGTAAGCAGCATTAATATTGGATATACTGAAAACATTGAGTTTAAATTATTATACATGTAGGATTGGCAAAAATTTTGAAGAAGTATGACAAGAGAACAGGAGGGCTCTTACGGTTGCCATTCATTCAGAAGGTACTGGAGCAACCCTTTTTCACTACCGATCTGATATCGAAGCTGGTGAAGGAATGTGAAATGACAATAGATGCAGTGTTCCCCGTCGACAAGGAAGAAAAGAAAGAGAAAGAGAAAAGAAAAGAAGCAATAACAGTGGCAGGGGAAGGAATATTTAGGAACACAGTTGCAGCTCTAATGACCATGCAAGAGATAAGAAGAGGAAGCTCCACTTACAGTCAATTTTCTCTGCCTCCTCTCGTATTGCCAGATTCTGATCTCATCCACGCCTTCCAACTCAACACTTTCATACCAATTATCTAGATTTTATTATTCAACTAAGCAAAAAACACTACCACACGATTGCAATAGCATAATTGGAATTTTATACCTTTTGAATATGTTTTGGGGGATATGTGCCACTCTCCCCTGCTGGTTATTGTATCTGCTTGCTCTGCTTTGGTTGTAAGCAGTTTACCTAATTTTATTCACATCTGTAATTTTTTTTTTTTTTTTTGGTTTTCTTTTAGGGGTTGTGTTACATAGCTTAGTATTCACAAATTAATGGAGACTATTGTTGTAGAAATTCAAAATAACTATCGTATTTGGAAAATAACCATTTAAATTGCGAGTAATTATCACAAAATGCAAATAAGGTGCATGCAAAATAGAGGAAACATAATAATTATTGTTCTTAATTTTTTGGCAATTTCATTCAAATTAAGATGTATGAGCATTCCTTAATTGTGTTTTTGGACCCTAAGAGAATCAGCACAAATCCTGTTTGTGAATGACTTATTCATTTATTTATTTTTTTGCTTTTCTTTTTTGTAAAAAAAATTAACTCAAACACCAGACATTGCAAACATACATTTCCCCAGACGTTGATAAGCTGGTAATGGTGGATATATATAAATTTAACTTCTTTTTCATTTTTTTAAGAGAAAAATTAACAAATAGTTGCAGGAAACTTGGAAAAAACAATATAACCAAAAAAAAAAGAAGAAATTTGCGGGGTACGATAGCAATTAACATTGAAGCCCAAATACAGTGGCAGAGCCGCACTTGGGCTGGCGGCACGGCCCCTGCTCTTTTTATGTTTTATTTTTTATTTTTTATTTTTTGCTATATATATATTTTATTATATTTGAGATTTATTTTAGTATTTTACATATACTGGCCCCAATATTTTATTAGCTTTTTTTATCAATTAAATATGACCATAAAGAGTTTATAATTATATATAAATTATTATTAAAATAATTAAAATAATAAATAAGTTGTATAAAAAGAATATAAATTGGTCTGTTATTTAGATATAGATAACTAAGCATGTATGTTATAATCTTTAATTCTAAACTAAATAATTTTTATAGAGTATGAGAACTTGAGTATTTTACTATCAAATTGACAAATGAATCTTTGCTCTTTCTCTTCCAACATATTTTTATTTATATTCAATAAAATTAAATAATTTAATTTATGATTGTTTAATTTATTTTCAGAGAAAATAAACATTTTATTTTTTTTAAATAGTTTGATTATAAATGTTAATTTTTTTATAAACAGTAATTTAACTTCCAGCCCCTACATCCTAAAATTCCTGGCTTCCTCTTGTCCGTCCGATTGAGCTCGATATCGAAAATGTTGAATTCCATGTCAAATTTTAAAACCATATTTGGCCAGTTTTGCTATCCAAGTCCAACCTATTAAATATTGGAAGAAACATAATCCAAGAGTATTCTCTTTTGGGCCGTTACAACTTTGGAACTTTAGCTTAAGGGTTTTTTCGATAAATAGCCACTATACAACTCTATTTTAGAAAAATAGTAAATTTTTTTATTTTTTTAAAAACTAACCAATATTTTATCCATTTGGACTAAAGTACCCTTATCTATATATATATATATATATATTTTTTTTTTTTTGTTCTTTTCTCTATCAAAACGCAGGGCCATGTATAAGGGTTTCAGTTTTTTTTTTTTTACTTTCCCTTTGAAAACGCAGCTAGGGCATTTCAAAAATTACCATCCCGGCCACCATTTTCACCGACATTCGTCTCCCATTCGCCGGCATCGTCCTCGTCCATTGTAACATAGCATCCTTATAAGTGCTCAATCGTTTTCTCCCATATTCTGTTTTGGGCATGTGCTAGGCGTACACTATGGAGTTGGAAGCAGAGGTTGCAAAGTTGAAAGAAGAGAACCAGGAATTGAAGAAAAAGCAGGTAAATTTTCATGCGTACGCTTATATAAATCAGTGATTGCAAATAAGCTTGCATTCCATTCCTGTGGCTAACAATTTTGTGGTTATCTTTGGTTGCTGCAGGCAGAAATGCTAGAAATGCAGAAGAATCAGGTATTGCTCCGACTTATTATATCCTGTCAGTCCCCCTGAAATATTCAATTTAAATATTTGATTCTTTCAGCTAATATTGCATCCAGATTCAGTTCAATTCAACCATGTCCAATTCTTAATACTCGCTATCTTAAGCAGATTCTATTTTCCTTATGGTAAATTGGACAAAATGTTGGTAACCGAACTCAGCAAGGATATGATCCATAGTTTTCGGATTACTTGTTATTGTGTTTGCAAATTTAATATTGCTGTTCCAGTTTGACATTTATCATAACTAAAGGTAAATTCTATTATAATGTAGGCAATGGAGATGATGAATGTGCAGCGGGGAGTAAAGAAACGGTGCTTGAGACGAACGCAGACTGGTCCATGGTGAAGCATGAAGGGATTGTGATTTCTGTGGTTGAAAATTATGGCACTCAGGCTGTAAATATCTTTTAAGGCAAATGCGTTTTTCTGGTGTAGATCAAGAGAGGTTTAGTGTGCTGTAGATTAAACCTTCCTTAATATTTTACTTGCTAGCTTTGTACATTTATTTATATTATTATTTTTCATTTTTTTATACATTTTCTTACTCTTGCATGATGAAATAGCACTCTAGGTACCCATATGTCATTATCTGCTGGCAAATTGTGCATTATTGAAGTTCTAAAGAAACAAGTGGCAGAAGACAGGGGAGCCATACATATATGGTAGGAAATGTGTGTGCGTATATATATATATATATATATATATATATTAGAATATTTTATTTTTTTGGATGACTATATTATAGAATATATATTTGTATATATAATATATATGATAACATTGTCATGCTGGCAAATTGCAAATTCTTTATGGATCAGCAATGCGTAAATACATGTATAAATATGAAACATCTAAATAATCAGTTAGTCTTGAGCTTCTTTGAAAATAATTTCTATACTTAGATCTAAGCCATCTAGAAATGGAATTTGTAAATGGAATTTGTTGAGTTGTATAGGATAGCAAGGTGTTTGAAGTGACTTTCACAGTTCACACTACAATCTTGCCAAACTATTTTGGTGGTTTTGTTTACTTTCTTAATAAAAACATCACATTTTTTGTCCACTCTACACCAATATATATATATATATATATATATATATATATATATATATTATCTCTGTTTTAGAAAACCTGCTGTCCACGGATTATCATGAACCCACTTATACATATAAATAAAATTGTTGAGCAATCAAAACCAAAAGATTATTACGCATGTGATAGATTCAAAACTATGTCATTTTGAGTATTTAATCCTGATATGAATCTTCAACATGACATATGATCTGGTTTAGCTATCAATGCAATCTATCTTGCTTGCTAGGTCCCAACCGATATTATATATTATATGCATATATATTCAATAAAATATCAGAGATATCTATATCATGTATCTATAATCTATATATTAATAATATGTGTCTGTCTGAGCTTGTTATTTTCCAATCTTACCTAAATTTTAACTGCTATATCTTCATCATGTTATATATACAGTTTTCTAGGGAGACCAATTTAACAATTTTACAATATAGTACGATATTATAAGAGAAATGGTAAAGATTTGCAAGTAGAGTCCAAAAGAAAGTGAGACAAGGATTTGAAATGAAATTAAAGAGAGAGAAATATCTGCCTCCTGTCTAGGTAGAAATAATATCTTTGAGATGGTGATGGATGAGAGGCAAATTTTGGAATACAACAATATATGTCTTCTCATGAAAGACATGAACATTTCATGGAAGGTAGATCATAAATGCATGCAAGTTGCATTCGATTTGGAGACGAACTACATACATGTATTTATGTATGGACCATTTTATTACAAAATTACATATTTCCTGGCCTCTTACTTCTATCAACTCAGTCCCATTAACTTTTGGTCATTAACTTTTGGACCTTCAATTAATTTTTATGTCACAAATGTTCCCACCACATTACCATCCTCACCTTTTTCATTAATTTTTCGTTTTCAATTTTATTTTCAGTTGCATTGTTTTTTTGCTATTATATTCTCCATAAGAAAGACAGCTCCATATCTATATATGCATTAATTGTTTGCAATTTGTACTTCTCTACTATGTTCAGTTGAGCATTGAACTTTTTTTCTTTTTCTTTTTTTTTTTCCTTTATTTCTTCTTTTGTTTTTGGCCAAAGCAAACGGTAGAAATAATTCCATGCCAAACAGGAGGTTGATTAGCTATCAATGTTTATCTTAACCAGCCTGATAATTTGCTCAACTTATTCAATAAGGCAAATGATATGGAATTGTATGGATTATATTTGTTTAAAAGGGTTTATGCTTCTTGTGGTTTTTTTCTGTTGGTGGAAAATTTCCAAATTTCTCATATGCTCTTGTTCATATGCACATCTTACACATATAATATGCTAAATTTGATTGCTGCATGGTTACTAATATTGATTTTCTATTTCTTTCAGCATTGGAGGAGCAACTGATGGACTGAGCAGAAAATTGAAGCACAAAATTTGCGATCGTGGAGTTACAAGTGCAAGCTGATAAAATTACACATAGACTCACAGAGATAGATAAAGAGAGAGAGATATATATAAATAGATAGAGAAGCATTGGTGGTGGTTTGTCCCCCATTAATGTAAGTTGCTTCTCTGTACAACATAGAAAATATTTTGCAAACTAATTTCGCTTTAATGTAACGAACTTATCTGAAAACCTTTAGTTGTGCTGTATTGAATGAGTTTTACAATTTTGAACTTTGTCATTATGCGCTATGCTTATAATATTGTTTTATTTGGTGTGACAGAAATGTTTGTGTTGCATGGTTAGAATGTGAAATGTGAAATTAGAACTATTGTGAAGTTGTGTTTTTGTTTGAATTTAATGGGAGGTTTGAATGTGAAACCATAATATATCTATAGGTTATCTTTACGAAGCAATGTATAATGTACACTATTAATGTATAATGTATTATGCGCTGGTTTGAAAATCCCGTTGGTGTATGTTATTTTGGTTCTGGAAAATTTTCCACCCCGAGGAAAATATTTTCTCTTTTTTTCCTCCTGGCGGGAATTTTTTTACTCCTGGAGGAAAAAATTTCCTCCAGGCGGAAAATGTTTTCCTCCTGGAGGAATTTTTTTCCTCCAGGCGAATTTCCTCCAGGAGGAAAACATTTTTCTCCTGGAGGAAATTTTTTCCTCCAGGCGGAAAACCTTTTCCTCCAGGCGGAAAAATTGTCCTTCAGGCTTTTCTCGTGTCGGAAAAAATGTTTCCTCCATCTGTTATGTTTTGTTGTATTTGATTTGCAGATAAATGGATTCAGATTACCAACGAAGGTTTTGGGACTCGGAGATATCGAGGGCAAAGGTTAATTGTAGATCGAACTTCTGGAAAGCCGTGTCGGATATTAAGTTCAAACTGACTCCAGCCCAAATAAAGAAGTTTGAGGATAGCTCCACCGAGGATAGCCCAAAGACAAACATTATATAAGATGAAGATGGAATTAACAAAAAATGTAGTGACATTTAAAATCAATAACCATTTTAAATAAAAATAAAATTGATATATGTTTGTTTTTATTTTCAAAATCATTTGGACATTTCATAAAATGATATGTAAACTAAATATTGAAAATCAATTCCAGAAAGCATCTGTGTACATTATCAAAAATTCTCACAACAAATATTTCTCCATTTTTAAATGTGGTTGCACGTAGTCGCCATTTACAAGTATTTTCCAAGCATACAACCTCATACCGTTGTGTAGTTGATCGTGTCACCTTGAACTCCTTATTTTCTCGCATGCAATAGATACTCAGTTTATTCTGTAGGTCACGTTTGTTGCGAAATAATTGTCCAACTACTATGCTCTCACAGCCAGTGAACTTTGACGAAAATATGGCCATAGAACCACTTCTGTTGCTCGATGATATGTGGTCACTTGTAGCACGATGAACCCTAACATTATCAACTCCTTCATTGTTCATTTCAGGATGCATATCATTATCATTATCCGGCAACTCATGATCAAAATCTACATCATTATGACCAACATCATCCCCTGCTGCATTGTAATTCTCATCATGATCAATATGATGCAACTGCTCATACTCCTCGTCGTTAGGAAACCGTTCAGCATAGTCACCTCCAACATCAACTCCTTCGTGAATGTTAAATGATGTCCAGGCCCCCCCACGAACATCAACTTGATCTCTAAACTGAGTTTTTTGAACCATAATTTCCTGAGATGTAGCCTGAATTGGTTCAGTACCGGAAGCTTGTGGTAGACGACCGCCAATTGGAGGACAAGAAAAAGAATGAAGATTACTCCCACTATCCGAAGCAAATGCTGTTTGATGAACATTTCTACATACATGTTCAACTTTTGAAATCACCTCAACATACAATGGAGGCCGCATCATTGTCATCCCTCCATTCCTCACTTCTTGAAGAAAGCATTTCACATCCCTATCACATCGTATTTCTGTAGGATCCAACTTTTCTGCACATCGTCCATATATCCATTTTAGCTTTAGCAAATATTCATTTCGATCTATCTCAATAGAATTGAAAATCTCATCCTCTAACTCTGATTTTGTGCATCTCTTGCCGATGGAAACCATTACATTTTTACCATTTCGATATTCCCAATCACCACTATCATTTTGTACCAATGTTCCATTGTATAAAACCGCAATTACAATGTCATCATCTTCCATTTGACTACAAAATTAAATGAATAACGTTAAACTAAATCAATAAATATATAAAATTTTGAATAATATTAAACAAACATATTAACTGTATTAAAAAAGTTGATTCTGTTTTTTTTTTCGGGCCAAATATAGCTTTTTCCTACTGGCGGAAAACTGGCGGAAAATTGGCGGAAAACTGGAGGAAAACTGGCGGAAAAATGGCGGAAAATTGGCGGAAATTTGCGAAAACTGACAAACTGGAGGAAATTGGCGGAAATTCATCTTTTTCGCCAAATTTCCTCTGTTTTTACTGTTTTTCGCGATTTTTCAGTTTTACACAAAATTTCTCCCATTTTCAAACCATATGCCACCTAAAGTATCTTTAAAATCACATAGAACATCTCATAAATCAATTTCTTGCATACCCATATCAAATAAAAAGCTTAAAAAACCCTAAACTAATAAAACTTACAAGAAAAAATAGAAAGAGAAAAAACAAAAAAAACATATATTTCCTTACTTTCATTTAATAAGAAAAAAGATAAAATTTTTACCTGATTTTAGTTTGAGATATGAGAAAATACAAAAAAATGAGAGTGAGAGGCGATGAGATGCAAAGAGTTTAGAGAAACCCCACGAACAGTTTTGTATAAACCCCACCCCCACGAACGAACGGCTGTGTAGAAGAAAGGAAAGCTTTTGTGTAATTTTCAATTTTATCAAGGGTATTTTTGTTCCAAGGTGGCTAGTTTTTTTTTAAAAAAAAAATTTTGCTATTTTTCTAAAATGTAGTTGTAAGGTGGCTATTTATGGGAAAAACCCTTAGCTTAATTTTTAGGATCTTTGCTACCATCGTGACCACCTGAAAGTTGTGTTTGAAATCCAAAGTTTCCAATTAGCTGAAAAGACCTTTTGGAAATAAACTAAGTTTAGCTCGATAATACTAAGATTTTAAAAAATTGCTGTAGTTCTATTGAAGAAAAAATCAACTTCTTCTATATTGAAGAAAAAATCATTAAAGTGTCTGGTAACTCATATTAATAATAGTATTGTTAAATGTAAAAGTTACAAATAAATATTTGATTACTTACTAAATTGAATCGTTGTAAATTTTATACTTATTAAAATGGACATGATGTATATAAATTCTTTTCAAAATATATATATATATAAATTATGTTATGATATTTTTAAAAAAAAAATCCAATAAACCAATACTTTATAAAAATGCTTAACTTAAAAAATTTTTTATTTTGACAAAATGGCAGAAGGTGTTGCGTTAAAATATATGATTTTTTATTCATTTTATCCAGATCCTAATTTTAAATTAAAATATTTAACAGCCAAAAGATTGTTTATATATATATAACGTTTATTTATATATTAATTTAGTTAATTCATATTATAATTTATATTTGAGTTTTTATTTAGAGAGTTTTAATTTGTGTATGATTTTTAATATGATAAAAGATAAATATAATTTAGTATTGTATTAATTAATTAAGGATATTTTAGAAATTTAAATTTATTTATCCTTATTACAAAAGAATCAAATTTGAAAAATCATCTTAGAACCTACCTGATTCTAGAAATTGCTTTGCAACTGTCAAACTTCTCAAACAATCAATTTTATTAGAGTTTTAACAAAACCTAAATGACTTTAAATTCTTTTATAATTGATTTTAGAACTTGCAAAATCATTGTCAAGGGAAGCCTAAAGCCATGTTTGGCATAGCTTATGAGAATCTAAATACAGCTTTTGAGGCTTAAAATATGTTAATTAAAATGTCTATTATTTTATTTATTTATTTATTTTTATCAGTTACGATAATTTCTTCCAACATCTTGAATTCATAATCTTGAGTGATATATTAATTGAACCAAACTTATCATTGAGGGCAAAGTGGGACATTTGAATTATTGACTTTTATAAGGAGAAACAATGGAATGCATATGACACTTTACACCTTACCATGTATAATGGCCAACTAACCTCTTAGATCTGTCTCAAAAATGCTAGTTAAAAAATTTATTTTGTTTTATTATGCTTTTTTTTTTTTTTGGTTAGTTTATGTGATATACCAAAATATGAATATATGTATATATATATATATACATGTAAAACTTTAAATAATTTTATATTTGTAATTTTTTAAAATTTTTCAACATTTATTTCTGTGTTTTAAGAAAATCAAAACGTATCACTAATATTATGATTATTAATTAGAAAATATTATTTTATGTCCAAAAAATATCTATTTGGAAACAAAACTTATGTAATATGAATGAGTTTTTTTTTTTCTTTTAACACAATTAATGGCTTTTTTTTTTAGGGTAAATATTATTATAGCACTCCCTAATTTTTTATTTTTTGAATGCTACGTATATTCCTATTATAAAACATTATTATTATAGCCCCTTTACATTTTGTTTTTATTTCAGTATATCAACATTTTTTTAAACTCTTACTCATAAAATCAGAATTTAATCCATTTTCCCTTCCTTTACCATTTCTTTTTTTCACTTCTATGTATATATATATATATATATATATTTTTTTTTTGAGAACTTTGGAAAAAGAAAAACAAGCGCGCGCACGCACACGCCAGCACGCATGCACCCACACACACACAATGTTTCAATCCCCTTTCCCAATTTATCAAAAAGAAAAAGTTATACATAATAACCTTGACTTGACTGTGTCAAATATAAATTCAAGATTTAAGTTTAATATATATAAAACTATTTCTTTTTCATTAAAAGAAAGAAAAAACAAATTATAAATTTGATTTTATTATATATTATTTTTATTCATTAATTTTCATTTTTAAAAATGGATAAAAAAAATTTATTAAATGCAGAATAAATTGATCAAATTTTAACTTAATTGTTAATATTTTTTTTTTAAAAAAAACCTATATTGAAAAGAAAGTGAAATGTAAAGAATTATATTGATATTTTTCTTAACAAAAATGTCATATTAAAACAAGGAATGAAGAACATATCAAAGCTTTGGAATATTATTTTCGGACACTAGAACGGAATTTATTTTTAACACAAACTTTTAATAATATGGTCGTGATCTGTCATTATGTGTGACTATCTCCACAATAGGCTGTGGTTATATTTATCCTTTTATTTTTTTAATTGGGTAAACCATTTGAAAGGAAGTTTAATTAAATATTGAGGAGATCGAAACACTTATGCGAGTAGAAGAAGTAGAGGAGTTACCATTTGAAACATTTTAAAGGAAAGAAAGCAAGCAATAAAAGTTTATTATAATAATTTTGACCCCCCCCCCCCAAAAAAAAATAAAAAAAAGGTTGATTAGAATCAATGCAATGGGAGCAAAGTTGACCAATAAAGCTAAAGGCTGAGTTGCAGCTGTGATAACATCTCCGGCGTTCCAATTTGAAAATTGCATACCAACATATTTAGTCTTTTAACAGACCCAACATTGATTACGAACAAACTTCAGCCTCTTAGGGAGAATCAGATTGAACAAGTAATTACCTCAACATTTCTATTTAAAAGCTTCTCTCGATCAATGCATATCACGATCATGCAGTATTGAATGCCAACTCTAATTAGCTAGTACAATAACTCCACTCTTATTTTCAAACAATCATTTAGCGATTTCCTAAATTGTCAACCAGCCAGTAATAGTACACAGGTATAATACTATCAAAAAATGAGGGCAAAAAAAAAAAGAAGAGCTTTTAGAACAATATAGTAGCGATAAGTACCAAATATTTAGCTATTTTTCCCAAGACCGCAGTCAAGAGTTTTCCCCTAGTTGTAATATCCAAATTCCGCCACCAATCCATACAACCCTTTTTCCTCCAATACACATTCGCAGCCACTCCCACGGCATTTGCTTTTTCTTTCAATTTCACCCCTCTTTTCTTCTTATTATTAGTGTTGTTATTTAGCCACGCCAACCTCAGAGCCACCTCTAGCCCGTTGGCCACAAATGCTTCAATACTGTAATACCCTTTTGCTTTCAACCACTCCAATTCTACCCAATCCGATCCCAATTCACTACTCTCTTCGCCTCTCAAGAAGCTTCCGTTAGAAATTCCATCCATGGCCTCCACGAACCTATCCAAATTCTCCACCAAGTCCTCGCTCACGGTCAGGGAATCCATATCCTTCACTGAACACGAGCACTCCTCGATTCTCTCACCTTCCCTCGAATTGAACAACCGAGTTGCCTCAAATATTCTCCTCTCCGACCGGTTCGACTCGGCAACCCTAGACAGGAGGCCACGTGACTTCTTGGAGCAGAGGCCTGGAAGGTCGCGCGTGGGCAGGTCCGGGAGGACTATGAAGAGGCCGTGACCGCGCGTGCGTACTGTTCCGAGCATCTGAATGAGAACCTGGACAAATTTCGAGTTCGACGACCGTGAGGTGAGCTTGACGCTGGTGGAGGCTGAGAGAGGAGAACCATTTGAGAATGGAGGACCTTGGGTTGGGGTTGGGGTTGGGGTTGGGGTTTGAAGAAGGGAGAGAGTGAGAATGGTAGAGAGAGATGTGGGAGGTGAGCGAGTCGATGAGCTGGTCCTGAGTCATGAGCGAGTTGTTGCGAGGGAGATTGAAGCCGGATTTGGACATTTTCGATGGTTGCAGAGACTAAGCGGCAAAGATGGAGACATGAAAACATGCGAGGGAATTGCGGGTTGGATACTGGATAGCGGGTTTGGGGATCCGATTTTTATTCCTTATGACCGTACAGTAATTTTTTAAAATAATTCTACCTTCCAAAATTTGGATAAACAGTAACACAATTGATTTTTTCTTTCATGATTATTAAACATTAATAATTTATTAAGCATTTAAATACTATTACATTATTGTTTTTCAAAATTTTAATAAATAAATTTAATAAGCATAGCATCACTCACTAATTTTTTTTTTGGGTAATTATTATTCCGCAATTCTCCGCTCTCCCCGTGTTAATGACCGTATCGGCAAATGATCATACTCTCCGTGGATATTTATTTATTAATTATTATTATTGTTTTATCTTCCTTTTTTTTTTTTTTTTTTGGTTTACCGATCAATGAATCTCGAACTCAAGACCTGCAATTTGGAATGATTTGCATTGCCCACAAGCTGAGCTCACGGATCGGTTATTTTATCTTCGTCTGGGGGGCCCAAAGGGTCTTATTCACTTGTAATCAACCCGCTCACAAAAAAATAAATAAATAAATAAATATGGCTTAAACATTAAAAAAAAAAAATTAAATTAAACATCTAACACACACAGTATGTTACACTTATCCAACATTTTCTTTATTAATATTGCACGATTGAAACTTGCAATGAAAATTCATGAAAAGCATTAAAATTAAATATTTAGACTTATATCTTCCACTATGAAACATTAATTCATCTGCCAAAATGTTTCCCTTTCAACTTTGATGATCATGTCCCAACTGCATGCTGTCCGAATCACTTTTAGTTACCATTCAGGCAAATCCAATCCTCCTGTGCAGCCAATATTTTGTTAAAAAAAAAAAAAAAAAAAAAAGGTAAATTTTGTTTAAGAAATACGTAATGCATCCATAAGTAATTGAATATGCTTTGCAGCATAATAATGATAATAATTTATGTATATGGAATGTCGATGAAGGGCAATACACGTCCAATTCAACCTGTAACAATAATCACAAAATACATAGCAGTAATTTTAATATATCCATACAGCAAATTGACTATGAGGTGCCATTTATATACAAAATATACCTTGTCACATTACAGAGGAAGAATATTTTGTTCCGAGGACAGCCACTTGTAAACAATCTTGACGAGGTAACACAGCCATAAGATGAAGCAGAACCACCCAACAGCTGGAAAAATGATCTGCAGTAGCAAAATGGAAGCAAGAGTGCCAGACAAGAGCCGATTATTGCCTATAAGTCTAGTATAATTTGATCTGGGATGGTGGCGTAGGAGTTTGATCTCTGCCGCCAAGGAAACAATATAGACAAGCAAAGCAACGACAGCGACGAACATGGTTCTATGGTGTGTTTCAAATGGAGACACATCTTTTGGTGTGAACATTAGTTGCAAAAAGACAGCCAACATGTTCATTAGGAACTCAAACAACTTATGCCATAACATAATAGCATTCTCTGGTTCCTGTTGCACCCTATCATAAAACAGAACAAAAAAGAGCAGGTTTTGAAATCCTTTTAAAGTAAAACAAAGCAACTACAAAAAACAATAAACAAATAAATGGTAGAGATTTAACCTTGACGAAGGTAAAAGACTCCAAAGGTTCCCCATTATCCTTGTTACAGAGGGAAAGTTCCTCATTATCCTTGATACAGAGGGAAAGCAACCAAACCGCTGGCTTTGATTTCCGGATGTCCTAGCTGGAAAGAAAGGAAGGTTGAAGTGGAACCGGGAAAGAGGAGGTCGGGTGGAATGCTTTGCAATGAGGGAGGGGGATATAAATAAGGTTAAAAAAATCCTGTCTTAACGTCAAACCGATCCAATCTTTTCATTTATATTACCAATCTTTTGATTTAACGTCAAACCAATCCAATCTTTTCATTTATATTACCAATCTTTTGATTTATACAGCAATATTTTTGCTTGTGCGAACGTTACCGTATCTTATATTAATTTTCAAAAAAATGCTAATTTATGATATGGGACTAATTTATAGCAATGAAATTAAAGTTTTGGTAATTAACACTTAAAACAATGCGTCATATAATACTCCCTCGTGGTTGCATATCAAATAGTCAATATAAAAACTTTTGTTACATATTGAAAAAGGTACATAATACATATCAATCCAGTTCCTTTTTATGCCTTCAAGGCTGTCTAAGGAGACACCTGTTTCTATATACAAAAAATAGATAAGAGAAAAGCATGTTCAATTTGTTTGTATCGCTCTTTTTTTATTAAAAAAAAAAAGAAAAAAAAGAAGAAAAGAGACTATTTTCGAACGGGGCACATTAATCATACAGAATTAACTGTTTTATTAACAATTATTTTTGTTTGCCGATCATTGTGTTAATCGTAAATGTTAGTTGAGGTTCAAAAAATACAAGTGTGTGAACTCTTATTTATTTATTTTTCTTCCTTTCTCCTTTTTGATAATAAGTTTTGAGAACACTTTTTCATAATACCTTTGCTATTGATATTATTGCACATCAAATTATAACGGTATTTACACCCCAAACTATATAAAAACTTGTAGTGTTGGTCTTTTTGCAGTATCAGTCCAATTGATATAGGAAACTGGGCAGCGGACTTGGGGGGTCCCAGTTTAGTTCTTCCCCGTGGTTTCTCGGCCGTATCAATAATTGACCTTTGTGGGTGTACCGCGCGTATCAATAAATTCACCATACACTAATTTAGTGTCTTATTTATTTGGGTCGAATTATTAGTATTAGTTTAGGAGGCTATCTGGTTTGCAATCAAGCCTTTAGTATGCGTATTCTATCCCCCCACACCCCCCCCCCCCCCCCCAACAAAAAAAAAAAAAAAAAGAAAAAGAAAATATGCTTATTTTTTATGAATTTAAAAAAAAAAAAGATGTCGGACTTCAAAATTCAGAAGAAGATTAAAAATAGGAAGATACAACATAAGCTCATAAAATATTTTAAGAAAGTATTAACAAACAAACAGTAATTAGAGATAGTAATAAAAACACATAACATATATCATACCCACTATGAGTGCCATTTAATGTATTTTCTACATACCACGAGAGCTTTTGAAGACAGCTACTCGTAAAATAAGACGAAGTAGAACCGCCCCAAAGCTGGAATGATAATCTGCAACAGCAAAATGGAGGCAAGAAAGCAAGACAAGAGGCTAGTATTCCCATAATTCCAAGGAAATATGAATTGGGATAATGGAGGAGTATTTTTATCTCTGTGGCCAAGGAAACAATATATAAATATGCAAAGTCATCAAGAAGATAAACATAGTTCTATGGCGTGAGTGTCAAGGCGAAACACAGATTTTGGTTGGAACATCAGTTGCAAAAGGACAGACAGCGTGCCTATGAGAAATATGAAGGTCTGATGCCATATCATGCTACCATTCTCTGGTTCAACAATGAGATCGACAAGTTTAATGCGTTTTTCATGGAGCGGGAGGAGGATTTCATTATCCGTCATAAGATACTTTTTTTTAACTTTTCTTTCCCTTTTATAAACTTGGCGTCCAGAAGCTTTTTCAATACGATCAGGCAGCTAGTTAGTAAAATAGTTATGGTGAAGCTGGTTTTTTTTGGTCGCTGAAAAAAGCAACTAATCGATATAGAAGCCGCATATGCTAGTTAGAATGAATTTCTTGCTTAAATTGACAAAATATTTGATATCATTCATGATTCAACAAATTTAAATGGGTCCAGAGTGAAAAGTTACGGTAGGGGGTGGTTGTATCACATTGCTCCCACCACGAGATTTTTTTTTTTTTTTTTTTTCTTTCTTTCTAAGGATGCCTTGTGCTTTTATTTAATAAATAAATAAATATTGAGAAAAGAAAATTTCATCTTAATCATTTATGTTTAGATTATGTAAAAACTTATTTTTCTTTTTAATAATATAAAACAATAATGTCAAGGTGATCAAAATTTAATTATTTATGTTTACATTATGTAAAAACTTATTTTTCTTTTTAATAATATAAAACAATAATGTCAAGGTGATCAAAATTTAATTATTTATGTTTACATTATGTAAAAACTTATTTTTCTTTTTAATAATATAAAACAATAATGTCAAGGTGATCAAAATTTTCATCGAATTTATTTTTTAACTTTTTTATATATAATTTATATAAATATATCAATTAATAATATTTTAATATATATCATCTCGTATATAAATTTAATTAATATTTTAATCTATATATTATTATTGAATGTAAAAATATTTTTTAAAAACTGACATATTGTATTATAGAATTTATATGTCAAATAAATTAATGATTCCACCATTATTTATTTTGTATAATTTATTATAGCTTAAATATCGTCAAAAGCTAGAATTTAACAATCATACAGAGTTAAAATCCAAACAATTACCCAATAAAGGCTATGAAATTTATGAGGTAAACGATATAACGTCTTTCTAGCATCTTGAAATGATACAATGGAAATGACGTTAAAAAAAATGTAGTTTCCCAAAAAGACTTGCGAAGTATTATGAGAGAAGAGTGAGTGTCAAAAAGCTGCTTTCAACTAATTGAAGAAAGAGATTAAATACAACATGATTCTAACAACTAGATATAACGCGATACATACATACATATATGTGTATATACTGATGCTTAGCCTAGTAGTACAGCAAAAAAAAAAGAAAAAAAGAAAAATGCATCCAGAAATAATAACAGATAAATAATAGATAAATTTACAAATTATCTATTCACTATTAAGTCTAACATTTTGTTTTCCTTTTCTAGCCCAAAAAAAAAAAAAAAAAAATTTGTTTTCCTTGAAAAAGTGAAGATTAATAAACTGTTGTTAGTCCAAGGCCGCACCAAAATGAAAGTAGTCCAAGGCGGCCCAAAGATATGTTCAACCGCAGTTTATTTTTATGCCCGGGTGACAAATGACATTTTTGAACGAGTGTCACGAAATAAAGAATTAATATAGAAAATTTAGCAATCCTGTTAATTCACTATCTTTGAGGATTGGCAATTTTTATACACAATAAACGATTATAAGCGCTATGGTAGTTGTTGAAAAATATATAATTACAAATGCAGGTCATAGATAAGTGGGGTCCGAAGGGGAGTCATCCTCCAGAGACTCATAAAAAGAGGGAATGTTGAAAATCAGAAATGGCATTATTAATTTCCATGGCGAAATGGTACTCTTAGAGAACTACCATTAGAGAGGGGAAAAAAAGAAAAAAAAAAGGAATCGATGATTTTGAAAAAACGAACTTCCTGTGTAATTGCAAAGATAATCCACCTCCTAAACATCATTAATGCTGGATACTAACAACATTGAGTTTAAATTATATACTGTAGGATTGGCAAAAATATTGAAGAAGTATGGCGACAGAATAGGAGGGCTATTGTGGTTGCCATTCATTCAGAAAGTACTAGAGCAACCCTTTTTTCACTACCGATCTTTTTCTCAATTTTCTCCATCTCCTCTCGTATTGGCAGATTCTGATCTCATCCACTCCTTCTTATTTAACTCTCCCATACCAATTGTCTAGATACTCGATGGATTAGTTGTTCAATTAAGCAAAAACGCTATACGATTGCAATAGCATAATTGAAATATGTTTTGCGGGATATATGTCACTATCCCCTGATCATATATGTGCTTGCCCTGCTTTGCTAGTGAGCGGGCAGTTTAACTAATTTCAATAACATCTGTGGGTTTTTTTTTTTTTTTTTTTTTTTTTGGGTTGTGTAACAGAGTCTAGAAGTCAAAAATATTAATCGAGACTATATTGTTGTAGAAATTGTATTTGGAAAATGAACCATTTAAATTTCAAGAAATTATCAGAAACTAAAAAGAAGGTGCTTGCAAAGTAGAGGAAATATAATGATTATTAATCTTTTAAAATAAGGTGCATGCACCATTGGTCCTCTTCAGAATCTCATAAAGTCTGAAAATATAAGAGGATGGAACTTAAGCTACAGTAAAAACATGTCATGAAATATTCAAAAAGAACTTTGCAGATTCAGAACTCCAGGTACCTAAAATGCATAATGGTTCCAGTAACATGCTAATAATCAAAACATCACAATGAAAAAAATACTTTAAGCTGCGGGGCAGAGACATACCATTTTACTCGAAACGGATGAAAATATACCCGCTATACAGTGAGAACAAAGAAAGTTAAAAAAATCTAACGGTATTTTAAACTTGGGCATGTTACCATACAGCTTTTACCAGAATATACAAAGATGTTAAAAAGGTCACTGGCTTCAATCACACTGATCATATCGATTACAATTGCACCTCAACTAATCAAACCAAATTCCAATGAGAATTGAACTTAACGATCCCAGGCTCTGTCAGGAGTCAAAATTGTTATGAATCTAAAATAATGACAGTTTATTAGCATACCAACTTTGTTTTAGGAATGCTTTCAAAATTAAAGCCACAAAGTTATTTATTTATCTCGCATGATAGACCAGCATTGGTTTGGATATAATGAGAATCAAGAATAAAAACTCCAGGCCGTTGTTTTCAACAATACCAAAACCTTGACTCAAAAAGCCAATTATAAGAAGAGTTTTGACCATATTCTCCGTGTGTGTTTATTTATTAATTATTATTATTATTATGATTATTTATTTATTTATCTTTGTCTTCGAGGTTTAAACTGTCTCATTAAACTTGCAATCAAACCATTCAGAAGAAAAATAAATGAAATAAAGACTTTTATTAAGATTATAAATTTGGCTTAAAAATCAATTAAAAAAAAAAAAAAAGCTTAAACATCCACCGTAGTTTGTTTCACTAATCCAACATCCACTCTATTAGTATTAGAAGACTGAAACTTACAACGAAAATCCATGGAACATAAAACATTTAGACTTATATCTTCGCCATGAAATTTTCAATAAATGATTGTAATTATTACATATATTTATGACTTCAATTTAATTTTTTTGCAAATAAAATTAAAAAATTAATATATAAAACAAATTTTTTGCTCTTTTTCTTTTTGATTTTCATGGAATCAACCGTAAGTTTTTTTTTTTATTTGTTGTTTTATTTTTTTTATTTTTCTTTTTGCTATCTTCTTCGTTTGGGTTTCACATACCCATTCAAAGAATTAAAATAATAATAATAATAATAAAATAAATTGGCACCATGGGCAATTATGATTTGAGTAGTTCATGTATTTATGTTTTTAGTCATTTTATACAATAATAGCCATATTTTTAGCAATGATAAAACAAAATCTCAGAACAAATAACTAATTAATTGATAGAACAATCTTTTTTTTTTTTTTTTGTTTTGGTTTTTTAAGACTCATGAACCTTGATACATATAATACTTGTTGGAGTTTTTACTATAATATTGGTACCCATTGATATGAATTTTTTTTATATATAAAAAAAAGGAGTGAAAATAGGTAAAACAAATCTCCAATAACTAAATTTTTTATTGAATTTTTGTTTATATTGATCAAATATAAATTTTCTTTTCCAAACATGTCGTTGTAGTGATGCATCCGGAAAATGTTCTCAAAAGGGGCATCGCCCAGTAACCAAATTATTACTTGTCTACATAAGGGGTCCGAGATTCCAATTTCCCACCCAATATTGAAAATTATATATATATATATATATATGTATATAAATGATGAAATACAAACTAAACTATATATTCATAATATAAAATAAAATCAATATGTTTCTTCTTTTTTTTTCATGTTGATTTTCATTTTGACAAATATTTTCTATGAAATTTCAAAATAAATTTAAAGAAAACAAATATACGTGAAGAGGTTAATTTTGTTAGCTGCTATCACGTAAATAATGAATTAATCATTGAATAAGTTCGGTATATATATATATATATATAGAAACTATCCTTTCAAACTAAAAAGTTATCTAAACAATCTAAATGAAAGAAAATTAAATTTTAAAATAATATTTGTCAGTTATAATTTTAACAAACTAAAAATAGAAAATTAATTAAGATAATAACATTTTAATAAAACAAAATATAAAGCCAAAAAACATATTTATTTATGTAAAGACCAAATTAGACAAAATCGTGAGGGGACACTTTCGTATTTAAGGGGTAGAAAAGTAAATAAGTAAAAAAATAAAAAACAAACTGAAAGTGAAAAAATTTGAGAGGGCACGGACCCCACCTGGGTCCGTCCTTGTGCTGTTGGAGTTGAGAAAACTCACATGAATAAAAATAAAAATAAAAACGAAAACGAAAAGCCGAGATGCAAAGAATCCCAATTAATTATACTGGATTGTTGGTTGGGGGGTCCCATTTGTGTCGGGGGCTTATTCCCTCTGGTTTTTTTTTTTTTTTTCCTCTGTGTTTTTTTTTTAGGAAAAACCTTATTCATGTAATTCTTCTTAAGTTATGTTGGCTGAATGAACTTGAAAGACAACTAGACTGTGGAGTAAAAGAAATGGTAAATTGACTGTCTAAATTGTTTCTTTGAAATGGTTTTCAATATAAGTGAGTTACCTCTTTAACTTTCATGAACATATATAAAGTGTCGTTGTATACATTTCATGTAAAAATTAGAATGCTTACAACTTGGAGCTTTTTCAACGAAAATCATACAACTTTAGAGACAGGATTATAGAAATTTACTTTAATATTACATACAAGATGGACAAAATATCTTGCACAAATAGCAAAGCATGTGATAGAAAAAGGTCAAATCCTCTCTATGTGCATGGCATTTTTTGTTTTTTCTTTTCTCCCTTTCGCTCTTCTTCCCAAATCATTCATAAACCTTGAATCATCTTGATTCACAGGGGCTTAATAAATTTGCAATTTGAAAGCAGAGAGAATTTTCCCACTTGGACATCCGTGTATGGACAAATCCATTTACACTCATTATATTTGGATTTTACAAATTGTCTGAAATCTTAATTCTTTATCGTTAAACTTGCAATAAAACCACTCATCATCAGGAAAAAAAAAAAGAAAAAAAAAAACCTGCGAACAAACCATTTTTTTAGAAATTCGTGGAGTTTATTAAAAATATAAACTTGGCTTAAACATTAATATTAAAAGTCCCTACCGACAATCAATCTAGTGGTAAAAACCTTTTTTTTTTTTTTTTGACAATGGTCAAATTCGAATCCCAACACTCCTAATATCAAAATAAATAAATAAATAAAAATTGATTAAAATAAAAATGGTTAAATATCTAACACAGTATCTTCCCTTCTCTCCCAAGACTCGAACCAGCGTCCACTGGCCGGGCTGTGGTACTCTGACCACCGAGCTTACATGCGAGCCTCTTAACACAATGTGTTAAGATTTATATCTTGCACCATATTCATCAGCCAAGGTTTCCCTCATGTCCACTGCATACTATCCAAATCAGTTCAAGTTATCATTCAAGCAAATCCAACCCTCCCAGAGAGCCAACGGCAGTCTGTTAAAAAACCAAGTAAATATAATTAAGAAATACTTTATGCATCCATAAGTAATTAAATATGCTTTGCAGCATAATAAAATTATAATAACATACAATTACACGAAATGTCGATGAAGAGAAATACATACCATTTTTTTATTTGGTTATCCAGCTTAACTATTTATTTATTTTTTTATACAAATTTATTTTACAAACTATTTAAAAAAAATTTAAATTTTAAAATGTTCAACCATTAAAACTATACGTTTCATCTTAACTACTTATTTGAAAAAATTAGTATCAAATTAAGAAGTTACACCATTTCAATATTGCTTTTTTGGGAACTATAATGTAAAATAATTCCAATCCTAAAATAAAATTATCTTCTCCGCCTCCTCATTAAAAACCGTAAGGTAGAAAATCATTTTGCGCGGACTGTGTATAAAGTGTAGTGCATCAAAAACCCTACTTTATCATATTATATCTTACTGGACCAAATCAAGGCCAACTGGATTGCTAACTACAAATTAAGGACCGAGGCCCATGGCTCTTACCCAAACCACCAGACCACGGACACGCGGTTGTCCTCCTTTAGAAGTTAAGATATGATCAATACCAACTCATTTTCTATATTATTTGGTAAATTAATTCTTTTACGGATAAATTATTATTTATTTGGCACTTCTAGTTTATTCAATTTATAAGACATATGATTATAATAAAAATATATGAATACATTTGGTCCGCAACATGCCATCAGAAAATTCGTCAGACTGTGTTGACACTGTACCGCCATTTAAATGTAGATATTACCATGTACACATTTGCTTTTGAAAAATAAAATAATAATAATAAAAAATCATACTTAGATAATTAATATGGGGAAGATGCTTGGAATAAATTATTGATATCTAACGCATAATTATCATTACCTTCCATTTTCGCAACAATAATAAAATATTAATTGAACGAATAATACCAGGAACCGCAGATAATTGATAAATATATATTACAAACACATAAAACAGACCTCGGAAACCATCATTATATTATTCACTTACACGATAATAATATATACAAGTAGTAAAATATAAATATTACAAACACATAAAACATGCAACTAACTAACAATCATAGAAGCTCAGTGGAATCTAGTCTTAGGAGATGCTTGTGGGAATTGGAGTACTACTGATCACTTGTAATAGTTGGTGCAGCAGTTTCAACGGTTGACGGAGTTGAAGTGGTTTTCTTCTCACCAACGGATCGGCGAGGACAAGGCAAGTTTGGGGGACCTTCGCGTTCGCGACCATCGTAACTCATGGCTAGTCTTGATCTAGTTATAATAGAACCACATATAGCTCCTAACACAAACGCACAACCAGTCTTGAGCATACTGTTTGGCTTATGTCTCAAATTCAATCAGTAATGATCACGAAAAAGCTGATAAGCTAACCGAGTTTAGAGAGATAAAAAAAGGGTTCTGAAAGTATGCAGGAAAAGGAAAATTTTGATGGGTTTTTTATATTGTGAGGAAAATTTTGTGTTGCTTGAAAGCCAAGATTTTTACGGAGCAGGTTGATTTTTTTGACCAGGTCATCTTATAAATTAACCCTTGTCCAAGCGTCAACACACCTCGTTAAAGAAAAAAACAAAAAAAAAAAAAAAAGAAAGACAGGAAGGTATTCGATTAAAAAAAAATACGGCAGTCAGAACAGACGGCTTCAGCCCTCAAATCTTGTGCTCAATGAGGTCCCGGTACCTTCTTCTCGGAGCTAGGCTAAAACTCGTCCACATCTCCTGTCCGAACGATCATCTCCTGTCGCCAGTCAAGACAGATTTGTCAATGCCCATCCCAGTTCTATTCTTTGGGATAGTTTTATTGTCATCTGCAATGCGTGCAGAACCTAGGTATTCAAGAAGAAACGATTTATTGCGAGTGATCCATACACAGTAGATCCAATCAATTCGTAGCCAAACACTAACAGCAATTTCATTACCTTTTTTTGTTGCCGATTTTTCTGTTTTTCGAAAGCAAAACAAAAGGCAGAAAAAAGCTTGGAACGTGTTCAGTTTCTGGGGCATTTACCTGAAAAAAGATTGAGATAAACCCTAAAATAAATTCTTATTATCTGGCTTTTCTTCTTCCTCGTCGTCCAAGAAAGAACAGAGCTTTTTTTTTTTTTTTTGGGTGATGGTGGCTTGAAGGAGTTTTTTTTGTTTTTTTTTGTTTTTTGGGTAGATCATGTTTTAATATAATTATAAAATCTAAAAATAAAATCTAATTAATTAATTAAGAATTTTATTAATGATATGGCATTATTAGGTGAAGTGCCATGTGAAATGCCATGTTATTTGAGTTATAATTTGATTAAATTTTTTATGTACATAGCATTATTGTAATTGGAAAGTATAAATTTAAAAAATCAAGTAGGAAAATAATTATTATAGTTCAAAACATTGATGGGAAAAAATTAATGCAGTGATTAAAAAACCAAAAGAATTAAATAAATTAAGGTGCCACGGATGATTTTTTTTTTTTTTTTTTTTTCCTGGGGTTTTTGGAATGAACCGCTAAGATTTTCCAAGAGGGAATGTTTGGACTGTACACACAACTCCCAAATCCTCCATGTAAAATGGAAAGGCCGAAATAAATTTACGCCGAGGAGTGTGTATATATTGTATAAAGAACCATCGTTGTAGAAACTTATTGGGTCCAATACGAGGCCCAAGAGGTAGCTCTCTACATATTATGGACTGAAGCCCATTGGATTTTCCCAAAGCATTAGATCCGAGAGAACCAACGCAATCGGGTACGCATTGGTACGTGCACGCCAGACTTCAAACTCAATGAAAGGAGCTTGGATGCAGAAAGAAAGAATCCTGCCTTGAAATGATGGTGCACCACGGTAGTATTGACTTGCCTTATAAACATCGGCATATATAATACACAAGGAATTGAAGGCAACCAAGTCTGAATTAGCAAATCCAACCATGTTCATGCGTATGAAATATTATTGAGCCTTGGCAAAAAGTAAAATTAATGCGAAATGCATTGATTATAATGGTATGCGTATATTGATCACCTTCCAAACCTGCTTCTCTATCTCCTCCAACACTTTGGCGGCAGCTTTATAGTTTTTTGTTGTCTATAAGACAGATAGAGTGAAGCGTTATAGCATACTAATCAAGTTGAATATTATTTATTATTCCTATTCCCGATATAACTCATAATCTGGTCCCTAAAGTCATTTGCCTCTTTCATCCAACGTGCCTTAAACAAAGCCACCAATGATTGTGCAATACCCAAAAACATCCAAGCTGAGTCCGTCCCTCCTTATGTCGGAAACAATTGATCATAGTCCCTTCTCCGAAAGAACAAACCATTTTATCAATGTATTGTTATACACTATGGCATTTTGATTTCATAGGATCCAACAGGATTACCCTTTCCGTCCACAAACAGCCTATCTTGCGAAACGATTTGAAAACATTATAGTATGTCTCCAATTCAAGAATAAATCCCTCACGCTTGATTCGATAACCTAGAAAACCCTAAGACCACTCTGTGCAGACCCATCCCCACCAAAAAAAAAAAGGGTCAAAACACGCATATTCAAAAACCATTAATCACGATGTTGAATGTCTCTGGAGTAGGAGATGGAGGAGCATCACCACCTCTAACATATGCTTGAAAATAAAATAGGCTCGATGTGTCGTTCCAGATTTAAGTAAAATTTGCAGCATATATATGCTATTGAAGCTCCGTACATCTGAAGGAATCCCTGATACTATGCCTTGAACAATAAGTACTTCAGCTTTCCCCAATTTCTTCCTCTTGCAATTTCACATCTTCTCAAAATTATAATTGTTTTCGTTGTATCCATCATCTACAATTAATGTTAATGCCGATGCCTCCGTACTCAAAATTACAAACAAGATTGATTGCAAATTATATAGCTTATAAGAAGGTGCATGGCCAATAAAACAGTAACGCTGATCGTGCTGATCCAATTTAGATTATTGTAATATATTGTCTATATGTATATTATTCATGAGTCATATAATAATTTTTTTTTTATTTCTATAATTGTTATAGTATAATTATGTATTACATGGAAAGTTTTGATGTTTTTGTGTATTGTGTTTCTTATGTATTTAAGGTACGTAGCATTTAGTAAAATGTTTATTATTTTATATTGTTTGTCTATTATTATTGCTTTTCCTTATTTTTTGGTGAAAATTGTTTGTTTATGAATGTGAAAATCTTTATTTTTTTGGGTCAAAAATGACAAAAAAAATGCATACTCTTTGGAAAAATTCAAACTAACAATTGTTTTTTAATTTTTTTTTGTGTTATTATTATTATTATTATTATTTTCTTTTTATAACCGTCCCAAAGATGATTTAAGATCTTGTTCGGCCCTACATGTGACCTAAACCATACAATAAGATTTCATTCACCGTTCCCCTCATCAATACAAAATTAAAATTTACCAACAAAAGAATAGGGAAAAGAAAAAAATCAATACGAAGTTAAAGGTTTTTGTTTTTGGTAAACCATTCAAAAGGAAGGTTAGATATTGAGAAGCGATCGAAACATTAACAGTGCTGTGTTGAAGAAGTAGAGATCGTTTACTGCTGCTGACAGCGCCCGAGAAGAGTTATCGTCCGTCTGGACCTGGTGGCTTCGAGTTTGTATGTCCAGGTTTGTTTCACCATGAAGAAAAGGAAATTGAAAAAAAAAAAAAAAAAAAAAAAAAAAGCTCAAAGCAAGCCAAATTAATTATAATAAATACGGTAAATTTGAACGAGTCCAAAGAAATCTAAATTTGTCTCTTTATCGGGAAAAAAACAAATCTGAATCTGTCAGAAAAAAAAAAAGAAAAAAGAATACCAGAGTTGCTTTCCCAAGACAGGGGATTTTTTATAAGTTTACTTAGTTGACTTGATTTCAAAAAAATAAAAATAGGATATGTACTCACGTGGATAAGGAATCCAGCTCATTGTCAGTAATAAACCATAATGGTGGAATGGAACGACCCTTTTTCTCCTGAAATTGTCAAAAGAAGAAAGAAAAAGTCAAATTCACACTGTATTTGCAGCATATGAAAAAATAACACATCTACATCGTAACGGTCAAAACTGAAAATCAATCTCCCTTCATGGTTCAAATGTACCAACTTTTTGAAGTGCAAGAAAAAATTCATAACATCAGAATACTCTTATGCTTAAGTGATGCATCCTAGTACAGAGTAAGAAGAGCTCCTATTCAAAAGATATAAGCAATTATTCACAGCCATCACACTACACTGTCCAGCCTGTTCACTGCAACAGATTGGAGGGGGCAACTACTCTTTAGTAACATTAACACCCAGAGGCAGTTCCAAGTTAATGGTGTTTTGGCCAGCACATTGCTGGCAGAAAGGGGATTGGAGACAGGAGATACTCTTTTATTAACTGATATCATGCTGTAGATTTGGCCCTCCCCTGTTTTACATACTTTTGTTCTTTCATAATTGTTAAGTAGGCCAAAAGTCACTTCAAGGAGATGCTCTTTTATTAACTTATACCATGATGTAGATTTGAGCCTCTCCTTCGTTACATACTTCTGTTCTTTCATAATTGTTAAGTAGGCCAAAAGTCAATGTGCTGGCTAAAAGTAATACCTGCTCGTGCATTATCAGTTTCACATGCACAGAGACAATTCCAAGCGGTTATTGGTTAAAAAATAAAAAATAATTACTACCATGAGTCAAATGTTACAAAATATGTAGCCATGGAAGATTGGGCAGTATTTTCCCATTAACAAGAATGACAATCTTTTTTAAGAAAAATTACTAGCCATAGGCAATATCTAGAAGTACAGAATCATGAAAAGGACATTCAGTATGATTGCAGATTCAAGTGGAAGTTGGAATTCTGGCTTAGTAAACATCATCTACAAGAAGAAAACTATATGATATCATTTTGCTTTTAAGTAAATTAGCTTCTCATACATGCAAGTCAATCAAAGAACATTTAGCACATTTCAATGAATCTTCTTCTGACTATACCATGCTTTAAATTGGAAGGTCTAGAGACATAGAATGAAAAGATTACAAATCTTGTTATAAATAAATTAGATTCCTACTAACACAAAAGTTGAACATCCAGAATGAATGACATTAAAGAATAGAAACAACTTAACCAATTTCCACATAGCTTTCTTTTAATCTATTCGATATGCAATCAAAAGGACTAATTGGTCAAGACATACATAAACAAGAGTGTTCAGAGATTCAAATATAAATGAAGTTTCCTCAACTAACACCAATGATTTCAAGTTTCAATACCCAAGTCTAAGAAAACCCCCAATAAACTAGTTAGGTATTTATTGCATTATGATAAATGGCTAGCAAAAAATAACAATAAAAAAAAAGATAAGAAAAAAATTGTATTGTAGCTCACCTCCACAAGAGCATCGTGTTGTTCGGTTTCAGCCATCTCCACGTACATCTGGCAATATTCCTCCTCCCATTCCCTTTCAGCCCTCTCCACCATATGTTTGCAAATCACCTGGCAACGTTCCTCCCGTTCCCTTTCAGCCATCTCCACCAGACGTTTGGAAATCACCTGGTAATATTCCTCCCATCCCCTTTCAGCCATCTCCGCTAGACGTTTGGAAGTCATACGACTCATATTGTTCATTTCCATATACTTCTGAAATTCCTCCTCAAATAGATGTTCATCGTCATCGGGACCTTCTTTCTTGCTAGGAAGATCCCGGACATGAGTAGATGAGGCTTCATTACTTTTCTTCTAGTCGTTGGTGGGACCTTCTTTCGTGCTAGGCAGATCCCGAATACGAACAGATGAGGCTTCATTACTTTTCTTCTGGTCGTCATCGGGACGTTCAGACTCTATGTACATCTGGCAATACTCCTCCCATTCCCTTTTAGCCATCTCCTTGAAAATCACCTGGCAATATTCCTCCCATTTCCTTTTAGCCATTTCCGCCAGACATTTGGAAGTGACATGACTCATATTGTTAATTTCCATATACTTATGAAATTCCTCCTCAAATAGACGTTCAACGTCGTCGGGACCTTCTTTCTTGACAGGAAGATCCCGAACATGAGCAGATGAGGCTTCATTACCTTTCTTTTGGTCGTCGTTGGGATCTTCTTTCTTGCCAGGCAGCTCCTGCGCACGAGCAGATGAGTATGCAATGGCTGCAAGTCTGGTCATTCTAGCCAGTATTAGAGTTGCCGAAAGGCTGGCCATGTCAGAGTAGTACAGCGAGAGAGAGAAGATTTGAGTGAGAGGGAGAAAAGGTTTGAGAGAAATGGGTTGTTTTCTAAAACCGTTATTTGTGGGGCCAAAGCGTGTGTCTGCTAGAAAGAATAAAAAAAAAAAAAAAACATTCCAAATTTCTCTTATTTTGGGCCCAAAAAATCCCAAGGTTTTGAAATACAGAGAGATGTTAGAGAGAGAAAGAGAGAGAGAGAGAGAGAGAGAGAAGGTTTGAGAGAAAATGGAGATAGGGACAGAATTCTGTTATTGTAAGTGAGGCCAAAATAATCCCCAAAGCGCGTGTCAGCTAGAAAGCAGGGGAGAGAAAGAAAAAAAAAAAATTCCAAAATTCCAACCTTTTGTGAATTGCTCGTGTCAATGCCACACAGCTTTTTCTTGTATTTAGTGGTTTTTATCAACTGTATGCTTTATGGTGTTTTATTCTAAAATCCACCTTTTAATTTATCAATTGGAGGATGGGGTTTATTTATTGACTGTAGTTATAAATAACATAACTTTACCTTCAAAGACAACTATTTTTTATTACTGATCAGTAAAGGAAACAATTAATATCCAATGCATCATGTTCAGCTAATAATTTTTTTTTTTTGTCTTCGCAAATGTCAGTTAATCAGTCCATTTTAATGTCTTCTTCATAAGATATAATTTATGATTGATGACGCATCAAATTATAGTGACATGTATGAACTGCTAGTACACATGTGAAGTCCCACATCAGTTGGAAAAAGGGAACGAAACACTCCTTATAAATGGGTGTGGATACCTTTCCTTGAGAGATCTTTTAAAACCTTAAGAGTTGGGTTGTAAGAGGATTCCCCAAGCTCAAAGAGAACAATATCGCATGCGGATGGTCTGGGCTGTTACAGTTGGTATCAGAGCCAGTACCCAAATCGATGTGCCAATAAGGACGCTGGGCCCCAAGGGGGGAGGATTGTGAAGTTCCACATTGGTTGGAAAAGGAAACGAAACACTCCTTATAAGTGGGTGTGGATACCTTTTTCTTTTCCAACCGATGTGGGACCCCTAGCTTTCAAAGCGGAAAATATCTCGGTTGGGCCTGGGGGGCTCGGACTAGTGGGAATGGCAGGTGAAGGGGTAGGACCCCTAACCACTGAGAGGCCTTCTCCAAAAGAGCCCAGATAGGCCTTCCTCACAGGAAACATAAAATCGTGAGGGGTAGGATTGAGTTCACCACCTAGCTTCCAAAACAGACAATATCTCGGTTGGGCCTGGAAGGTCCGGGTCAGTGGGATCGGTAGATGAAGGGGTGGGACCCCTAAACCATTGAGAGACCTTTATTGTGGAGTCCCACATCGGTTGGAAAGGGGAACGAAGCATGCCTTATAAGTGGGTGTGGATACCTTTCCCTTGCGAGACCTTTTAAAACCTTGAGGGCTGGATTGTAAGAGGATTCTCCATGTCCAAAGAGGACAATATCGCATGCGAGTGGTTTAAGCTGTTACAGTTGGTATCAGAGCCAGTACCCGGATCGATGTGCCAGCGAGGACACTGGGCCCAAGAGTGAAGGATTGTGAAGTCCCACATCAGTTGGAAAGAGGAACGAAGCATTCCTTATAAGTGGGTGTTGATACTTTTCCTTTACGAGGCCTTTTAAAACCTTGAGAGCTAGGTTGTAATAAGATTCCCCAGATCCAAAGAGGACAATATCGTATGCGGATGGTCTGGACTGTTAAACACAGATCATTTAGATAAATATAATAAATTAAGGTACATTAAATTTTCTTTTAAAAGATAATATCCGATTTATTTATAGGACATAATGATTATAAAAAACGCAAACAATATAAAAATATTTAAAAATAATAAAAGATATATCAATTCCTCTTGGATAAAAATAAAGTAAAATAAAGTAATATGAAATTCAGAAACATGTATTAGTATAATTAGCGGCCAATTGAAACAAGAAAAATTATGCATTTTTTTTTATTTTTAAAATTGCCTATTCAAGGTTGTTCAAAATCATGTATATAAAAGCTTCATTAGTATGAAACTTAATGAGATATTAAAAGTTAATAGAGCTAATTAAATTATTTTGCTGATCTTGGCTGTTTCTTCATAATATATAATTAGGACAAAGGAAACTACTTCTTAATAATATGCTCCACTGAAAAAGCCTTGAATAGCTTTGTTTTATCAGCTGCCGCTGCAAGACAATCACATTTTGAATCCTTCTACAAGAAAACATACATGTTTCGAAGCAATCACGTAATAATCTTTATTTTTATTTTTATTTTTACTTTTTAACAAAATCCACTATAAAAAAAACTACATTTCTGGAACTGCTGTGGCCCAAGAAGGATGAATCAATCTTTGAACCATTCATCTGCTGATGGATTTGGGCCCAGTTTCCGAGTCCTCTGACTTTAGCTTACGCTCAAGGTGTTTGGTTGCTTTTTTTTTTTTTTTTTTTTTTCCTTCTTCTTTGTTGAAAATTTTTATTAAATATTTTATGGTATTAAATAACTATAAATAACTATTTTTGAATATTAAACAACTGTAAGGTATTAAAGTATTAATAACTATAAAGAAACTATCAATTTTTTCCTATTAAATAATTATTTTTGAATATTTGCCACCCTTAGGCTTGGTTTAAATTCCAAATATTATTTGTTATAAAGGAAAAAAAAATTAACAATTATAATTCTACACGGAAATTTTTTTTTTGGGACAAGTGAGAAAGAAAGTTGTATTCCCATAATAGAGTAGATTTTTAGTCATTGCCTGAAGTTATCTGTAAGCCATTATTTTTGATAAATTACGATGTTTGAGATATTAATTTTCTTATTTAATCTCTATTCTTTGTAGGCTATTTGTAACATCCCAGATCATCCGTATGCGATATTGTTCTCCGTATGCGATATTGTTCTCTTACAACCCAGCCCTCAACGTTTTAAAAGACCGGAAGCGATATTGTCCTCTCTGGGCCTTGGGAATCCTCTTACAATCCAGCCCTCAAGGTTTTAAAAGGCCTCGCAAGGTAAAGATATCCACACCCATTTATATGAAGTGTTTCGTTCCCCTTTCCAACCGATATGGCACTTCACAATCCTCCCCCCTTGGGGTCCAGCGTCCTCCCCGGCACACTGATCTGGGTCCCGGTCTGATACCATCTGTGATAGTCCAGACCATCCATATGCGATATTGTCCTCTTTGGGACTGGAGAATCTTCTTACAACCTAGCCCTCAAGGTTTTAAAAGGCCTCGCAAGGAAAATGTATTAACACCCACTTATATGGAGTGTTTCAGTCCCCTTTCCAATCGATGTGGGACTTCACACTATTTAACTAGTTATTTTGAACTGAATGAAGAAACATTTTATTGATAAGTTGAAGAATCCGACATTAAAAAAGTAGTCAATTTATGCTGGTTAGAGTGGTCCCAATTAAGTGGCAACATACCAATAAGGACCTGTTTAGCTATCCATTCTGGGTACTAGATGGATGAACAATGTGTAAAACGATTGCATGTATGGCGTATATCTTCTACAAGCAGTGCAATATTTTAAATATTGCCTGTAGGCAATTTATGTTAGTTTGACCTAAAGAATAGAGGAACTGACAAGCATGATAGCAAAATAATTAAGAGTTCATATTCCTTTTGGCTTTGCTTTTGCTTTCGCTTACTGGTCAAATAGAATCTATTTGTCATGACTCTCATCCAAATATCCAATCTATCATGCATACATATAATAGTACATCTAGAAACATAATTTAAATAAACATGTAAAAAAAAAAAAAAGAGTCAAAAGCATTTCTGTAATTATGGATCACGTAGGTCCGAGTGCACTAAGTTAATAAACCCCAAAGAAGGAGGTGAAGGCTGTACTTTAAATGGAAAGAGATGAACATGCATGATTGAGAGTGTCATATCTTACATGGCAAAGACACAGAGAGCCGGTCGTGAAAAGACTTTCTTTTATATATATGTATATATATATATATAATTCCTTCCATGAAAACGATATACAAAAGTAGACTGGCTTTAATTTTGTTCTAGCTGGTATTCATAACAATACAACTGATGCACACTGGAAATATTAGCTACAATAGAATTGCAATAGCGGGACCATCGATGATACTAATGTCCATGTTGTTGTTTGATCAGTTCAAACTAATTAGTGAATTAGGCCTACGTGTATGCATTATATATTTTTTGAGATGAGATGGTGATGTTGCGGTACTAGCAAGCTAGCTAAGCGATGCTGGAAGTAACGTTGCATGCCTCTGCTCTGATTGCCCCTCGTATGCACTGTCGTATTCGTAACATACATAACATAAAACGTCCTCACACAGCCATATAGAAGTAGAATGGCAATTAATTAACATATACATGCATGGTAAAGAGAAGAGACCATTTATTCCATATCTATGAGATTGCAGATTCGAGATATCACACCTTCTTTTCCTTCTAGATTAGAAATTGTTGTAATAACATATACGTATATGTATATGTATATATTGGAAGGTCATCTAAAAGGGAAAGAGAGAGTGTGTGGAGGAGGATGACTGGCTTTGTTTGATTAATCCATAAAACTAAACAGACAAAATTTTAATTTTGATTAAAATTTAGAAGTTATAATATATAATATAGGACATGGATCGCACCTTTGGTGTGCTGTTTTGTTTCTCTTCATGATCATCAGATCCCTCTTTAAGGAGGCATTGCTATGTCTCCCTACCAGAAAACCACCACTTTGTCCACTTCTCTGATGTTCTCTTGTTTCCATGTTTCTTGCCTTTTTAGCGCACTAATTAAGCTTCATATTCTTCTTTTTATAAATAATCTCATGGAAAATAGAATTACTACTTGGCCTACTTTTCAGCACATGAGCGTGCCACCAAGTAATTGTCTGCTTCAAAGAGTTCTTTTTTTATATTTATTTTATTATTATTATTTTTGGAGATAATATTGTCTGCTTCAAGAGCTTAAGTAAATGACCATTATGCCTACTGTCTATTTTTATATTTATTATTAAATTATCTTATTTAATAACATATACGGTTACATGATATAAGCATTTAATTCTATATAAGCTTGTTTGTCTGGTAGATGTCACATTTTAATATTTTTTACAGGTCCCAGGACAACTTAGTAGCATTGTAGCAACGTCTAAACTAGACCTGGCAATTTAGGTCATGACACGGTGACACGACTCGAAAACGACACGGAATAAATGGGTTTGGGTTTATTATAAATATGTTCGGGTCATAATCGGGTCAACCCGTTTAACACGATTATTAATCGTGTCATTTTCGGGTTGACCCATTTAACTCGAAATTGACCCGTTACGATCCATTTATTAAACGGGTCAGTTTCAACCCGACACGATTATACACCTATTACAACCCATTTAAATTTAATATTAAATTAATATTTTATTACTAATATAATATTTAATAATTAAAAAATATTAGAAATTAAAAATTTTATACAAATAATTTTCTATTATTAATTTTTTAAAAACAAAAAATATATTTTTAATAAAACAAAAAAAAAAATTCAGATCTAAAACTCAAAAGTCGAGAGTCAAGCCCTATTTTTCAATTTTGCATCTTATTCTCCAGCACACAATGCAGCCACCACAGACCACACCAGCCAGCCCCATCTCCAATCTCCATCAGCCATCAAAGCCTCCTTCCTCTACCCCTGCTTCTTCTCTCTGCCTCACCAGCCAGCCCCATCTCCAAACTCCATCAGCCATCAAAGCCTCCTTCTTCTACCCCCTGCTTCTTCTCTCTGCCTCACCAGCCAGCCCCATCTCCAATCTCCATCAGCCATCAAAGCCTCCGTCCTCTACCTCCTGCTTCTTTCTCTAAGAACAAAGGAGAACAGTGAGTCGTTTGAGAGTTGAACTGTTGAAGCAACTGAGAGTTGAAAGAACAAAGGAGAACGATTTGGGTTCGGCATTACAGGGTCTTTGAGAGTTCTCTGCAGATTCTTGACAAACGGTGAGTCGTGCTAAACTTTCAAATTTTTGCATATCATAAAGCATTTTTGAGTTACATCAAAAAAAATATATATATATATATATATGTGAAGCTGTTTTTGCAATTGTCATAAATGAAAGAAAACAGATATTAATATTTGAATGTATGTTTCACACTATCTACCGATCTTACATTGCAACCCCCACTTTTTGTGGATCTTCCATGGTCCGGCCTAAGTTTTTTCCCATGGGCGTAAAAGTGCAGCTGAAATTCCAACTAGAAATTGTATAATATAATAAATTATCATATATAGCAATAATATAAGTCTCAATAAAAGATTAGATGACATTTATGTGCTGATATCATATATCAGCCCAGAACTTGATCAATCTAATCCCATTTTGTACTGATAAGGAGACCAATCTCCATCTTGGTTCCACCAGGATAGATCTCTTTTGCCACTTTCAATTCATTTTGTACTGATATATTTGGTTGTATCTGAATCTTGGTCGACGCTGATGATTAAAAAGGAACCTAATAATCTCTACCTTTTTCTGTCAGGCATGCTTTAGAAACTACATGTCATAGATTTTGGGTGTGTAGCATACTTTCTAAGTGTTTGGATAATAGATCAACAAAAATTCTTCTTTTTTCTTAAAATCTTATTTTTGTTTGCCATAATTTTTTCTTGTTTTTTAATTTGTTAGGATATGTAAAAGGATAAAGTTCCGTTCCCTTGTACCTCCTCTCTCTTTTTCCCATGCAAACTTTCCAACTTCTCTAACTATTGGTTGTAATGTAACACTTCCAACAAACTTCTATATTTAATTTTTCCAACAAGTCTCTATGTGCATTTGCTTGTTAACTCCTCCAACTCCAGTGATGATAAAGGAAAAGTTATTCAGAATATATATACGAAATAATTAAAATTAGATAAGGTTGAGTTTCTGGGATGTGCTAATTCTTTTTTTGTAAAGAAGGTTATTACCTGTGGATTCCTTCCACTGGAGGACAGAGAGAAGTCACTCAAGGTGCTTGTTGGATATGGCTTTTTTGGTGGTTGTATACTAACAAAAGAGTAGACTGTATCGTATCAATTATTTACTGACATTCAGCACAGTTAAAACATCAGTGATTCATTTTCTGGAGATATTTGAACTTATTGAATACTATTTGCTGATGCTTCCTATACACTTATCATAGTTTAGACTTGTGGGTTTGGAAAATAAAGCATTTAATGATATGTTGTCATATTCTCTGATGTGTGGCTGGACAATGAAGAGGTGATTCATTTCAGATTCCTTCTATCTTCCAGTAATTTTTTTTCTCGGGAGTAGTCCTGCTGCCTGCGTAACTCAGATGCTATTCTTTCTATAGAGAAGGCTTTCTTGGTGTTTTTTAGAATGGACGAGGTGGTTCCTTGTTTGTGTGTTCATGGGGAATTTTTGTTCCCACCTGTGCAACCTTTAATTTCACTCTTTCTTTAATTTCACTTTTTTTCAAGTCTCAGGTGAGCAAGACATTGAATATCTCTAGCATATTTTTAATTGATCTCTTAATGATATTTTCGTTGTTCCATATACAAAAACAATAGTAATCAACCTGGTTGTGTAGATCACAATTTGGCAAGCTTGGCCAAATGATCGGAAACCATCCATGGCCGAAAGAGCGACAGTTTCTATTTGTCCCATGATAGCAATAATATAAGTCTCAATAAAAGATTACATGACATTTATGAAGAGTTACTATTTCTTGCTTCTTCTTCAATTAATTGGTATTAATCTTATAAATTTGCTCTATATATTTGTGGTTCTAAATGGACAGATATGGTTTTTAGATAATTTTCTTTTCCTTACTCTCCAATTAATTAATGTTACTTTTACATATTTATTCTTAATATTTGTGGTTATAAAATGAATGTAATATGATTTTTTTGGTCTTTTTATTTAATCTATCTCCTATATATGTAAATGCTTATGTTAGAGTTGGTATTTATCAAGAAACAATTTGTTAATGCTCTCGATCCTCTTCATTTTTGTGGTATTTCTCATTTTCTCTTGCTTCATTTTTATTTTGTAGTTTAGAATACATTTTATATTGTATTTTACTTCATATGCTTGAGTAGTGTATAGATTAAAAAGGAAAGAATTAGACAAATTTTAACTTTAAAAAATGTTGATGACTCAAATAAGAAATGACAATGCATATTAGCTAAATTGTCATTGTTGGAACTTGGAAGTACTAATTTGGAAGATTGCATAAATATTTAGCCATCTTGTACCTCTTATAGCTTGGGAAATGAAAAAATTATATATGTGCATATGTGTGAATATATTTTGCTTTGTGATTTGGAAACAAAAAATTATATACATGTTTATTATAAGGTTGTTATAATATTTTATTTTAATATATAATTTTTTTTGGTTTGAAAACATGTAGATAAACATGGATGGACTTCAAATAAATCTTGAATCAAGTAGCTTTGAAATGCCTATTAATTTAGAAGATGTTGCAAGTCCTATGGAGGGAGTCACAAGTGGGCATAAAGTGAAACGCAAGAGAAAACTCACTTCAAAGGTTTGGTCTTACTTTGATGTGCTTCCTTTGGATGTTGATGGTAAGCAAAAATGTAAATGTAAAGCTTGTGGTACCATTTATCTTTGTGATAGTAAATATGGAACGGGAAATTTGGTGCGTCATTTGAAAAATTGTGTGAAAAGAGACACTCGTGATATTGGTCAATTATTGATATCTCAAGATAGAGGGACTATCTCATTGAATGCATCTAAATTTGACTTTGAGCATTTTCGAGAATTGGTAACTTCGGCCATAATCATGCATGATTTGCCTTTCCAATTTGTTGAGTATGAGGGAATTAGAACCATATTTCAATATTTACATCCTGATATACAACTTGTTTCTAGAAATACTGCTAAGTCGGATGTTCTTAAAATGCATTTGAAGGAAAAATGTAGGATAAAATGTATGTTGGATGCAACTCCTGGTAGAATTTGTTTGACTTCTGATTTATGGACTTCTGCAACTACTGATGGATATATATGTCTTACTTGCCATTTCATTGACAAAGAGTGGATCTTGCAAAAGAGAGTATTAAATTTTTGTTATATGCCACCTCCACATACCGGTATAGCATTGGCAGAAAAACTATACTCTTTGTTGTGTGAATGGGGAATTGAGACAAAGTTATTTTCTTTAACTTTGGATAATGCTTCTTCCAATGATGTCTCTGTTGATATGTTAGTTACTCAATTGCAATTAAAGGGGGCTGTAGTTTGTGATGGTGATTTTTTTCATCTTAGATGTTGTGCTCATATCATTAATTTGGTAGTACAAGATGGGTTGAAAGATATTGATAATGTTGTTCATAAGATTCGGGAAAGTATTAAATATGTAAGAGGGTCACAAGTAAGAAAACATAAGTTTTTAGAATGTGTTAAATTGTTGTCAATGGACTCTAAGAGAGGTTTGAGGCAAGATGTGCCTACTAGATGGAATCTGCATATTTAATGCTTGAAAGTGCATTGTACTATCGACGTGCCTTTTGTCATTTGGAGCTAAGTGATTCAAATTATAAGAGTTGTCCTTCTAGTCATGAGTGGGAGAAGATTGAAAAGATAAGTAGATTCTTGGGTTTGTTTTATGATATCATTTGCATATTTTCGGGCACTAAATATCCTACTTAAAATTTGTACTTTTCCTCGGTTTTCTTTTGTTATGTTACATTCAAGGAAAATATTGAAAGTGAGGATGATTGCTTGAGAACCATGGCTAATCAAATGCTTAAAAAATTTGAGAAGTATTGGTCAGAATTTAGTTTGATATTAGCCATTGCAGTGGTTGTGGATCCTCGATATAAGCTTCAATTTGTAGATTGGTGTTATAGAAAAATTTATGGAGCAAGTGGTTCTAGTGAGTTTATACGTGTGAAGAGCAAATTATTTTCAATATTTAAGGAGTATGTTCAAAAAAGATCTTTGACATCTTCTACACATTCTTTGGAGAAAGAAAAGAGTAACACATCTTGTGGTGTTGGAGAAGATGTCATTTCTTTTAGAAAGACAGCTAGTTCCATTTTGAAGGTAAATAACTCTTAATTTTTTTATTAATTTTAATTGTTTGTATTTGTGTTAATTAGTGATTATTTATAATTTTTTGAAAAATAATCTTATTGAAATTTTTATTTTCTAACACTGTAGGAATTTCATATTTGTGAAATTGAAGAGTTAGGTGCCAATACACAAAAATCACAATTGGAGCTTTATTTAGAGGAGCCAAGGATGGCTACTGAAATTGAATTGAATGTGCTTGATTATTGGAAAGCAAATCAGTTTCGTTATCCTGAAGTTGCTTCAATGGCTCGTGATCTATTGAGTATCCCTATATCCACCGTTGCTTCTGAATCTGCTTTTAGCATTGGTGGACGAGTATTAGATCAATTTCGTAGTTCATTAAAGCCTAGCACTGTTGAAGAGATAGTTTGTACAAGAGATTGGTTATTTGGGCAAAGAGGTAATTATTTTTATTAATGTTTTCTTTATTTCATTTGCATATATTAATAATTTTTTTGTTTCACTAATTTATTTTATTAATGATTTTTTTGTTTCACTAATTTATGGAATGCAAGAAAAATTTGAAGCACAACTTGAGGATCTTACTGAAGATGTTTTGAGCTGTGACATCAATAAAGAAGAATCTTCAAGTCAATGCTCTAATTATGCCAATACTCAAGCATAAGGTAATATCAATGTTAAAATTTATTTAATTTAATTTATTTTATTTTAACATTTTAACTTTTGTATTATATTTAATTGATTTTTTTTTATTTATTTTGATATTATGGTCCCAGGTTGGATTGTTGAGCACCAAAAATCGACATATTTGGTTTGGAATCTGGACATCGATAAATAAATTTGGAGCATAATGATAGTTATGTCCTTTTTCCTTTGGTTTTATATGTATTATGATAACAATTTGATACCATTTATTTTATTTTGTATTGGTGTTTTACTATTATTAGGACATTAAATTTTATGTTGGTGTATTGAATTTGTCTTTTTTAGCACATATTAAGACTTATGTATTGTGAATTATAATTTTTGGCATTTTAAACAAGTTATTTCAATAAATAGGTTAGTTTTCAGGTTAATAGGTTAATTTTCGGGTTAACGGGTTAATCGATTAGTTTTCGGGTTAATAGGTCAATTTTCGGGTTAACGGGTTAATAGGTTAATTTTCGGGTTAATAGGTCAATTTCAGGTTAACGGGTTAATAGATCAACACGACCCGTTAAAATAATCGTGTTAAACGGGTCGTGTCGTGTTGACCTGTTTATAAACAAGTCGGGTTAGTGTTTTGGATACCTGACATGATTAATAAATGGGTCGTGTTCGGGTTAGGCATTTTTGACACGATTATTAAACGGATTGACACGAACACGACCCACGAATCCGAATTGCCAGGTCTAGTCTAAACACTTTTTTTTTTTTTTTTCATAATGTGGTCTTGGGTTGAAATCAACCAATGATCAATATTGTGAAGTCCCATATCGGTTGGAAAGGAAAATGGAGCATGTCTTATAAGGTAGTGTGGATATTTTTCCCTTGCAGTGCATTTTTACAAAACTTTGAGGGCTGGGTTGTAAGAGAATTTCCTAGGCCCAAAAGAGGACAATATCGCATACGATCAGAGCCAGTATCCGGATCGATGTGCCAACGAAGATGCTTCCCCCCAATGGGGAGGATTGTGAAGTCCCACATTGGTTGTAAAGGGGAATGAAGCACACCTTGTAAGGTGATGTGGATACATTTCCCTTGCGATGCGTTTTGACAAAACCTTGAGAATTGGATTGTAAAAGGATTCTCAGACCCAAAAAAAACAATACCACATACGGATCAAAACCTTAAGGATTGGATTGTAAAAGGATTCTCAGACCCAAAATGACAATATCGCATACGGGCTGTTACAAATATATATATATATATATATTGGGTTTTATAATAACTTGATTAGTCAAGTGAACAAATAAAATCCATTCAGACAATTTATGAATTAATTAATTTTAAACAATTGATGAATATATAAAAGAAAAATATATTCCTCTCTTAAAGGAAAATATAAAAAATAATAATAATAACAATAATCTACCTCTGGTTAGCTCAAATTTTTTAAAAGGAAAATATAAGATTTTTATTAGTTTAAATTTTTAGAATAAATAATAATTTAATTTATTATTTCTTTTATATATATTTTTTTTCTAATTCCCACAGTTAATCTAAGGTCAGTACAAAATTTTCAATCTTATTTGAAAAGTACTATTTTTTATTATACATATATATATATATATATATATATATATAGAGAGAGAGAGAGAGAGAGAGAGAGAGAGAGAGAGAGAGTTGATCGACGAGAAGGATAAAAAAGCAAAAGTGGATTTTAGTGACAATATCAATTAATATTCGTGGGTTGTAAATAAAATGTGAGGCAATAGTTCAAACTAACTAATTATGGTTAAACTCCTTTCCCTTTCCTTTACATATGAATTAATTACAATTGTTATGTGAAAGAGAAGTCCAAAGTGTCAAGCGAAGGTTCGGCAGTCATAATTAGTTTATGCAGTCAAATCAGTTAAATTAGTTAGACTGCTTGTAACTAATCCTTGGACAAGAATTTTTGTTCAATTATAAATTGGGTATTTCTATGGTATAGAAAAACTGATTAAGAGTTAGTGACATATTCAATCTTTTATTATTTTTTTTTGGGTCAATATACATATTCAATCTAATTTGTCTCACGTTGCCTGAATAAAATGATAATTGAACATTGTGTTTTTAATATATAAGGGAAAAAAAAAAGATGGAATATTGTAGTAAGAATATATATTCATTTTTATTTATGATATCATATCTGCATTATTTGTCGAAGAAAAAATTATATTTGCATTTTTTGTGGGTCAGCAATAGCACATTAATTAAAGCTGCATTCAAGCAGAAAAAAGATTAAAAAAAAAAAAAAAAACCCAGTTCTGCGTGTCAAACAGAAATGATGAGTGAATTTTGGGACTATTTGTGATGACATGTCATACAACTATTATATGAATCTGGACTTCCGATATTTTCACTTGTGCTTTTAAAATTGCTTCAAGGGAAGCTTATTACTTACGTTATTCTGAACTGGTCCTGTTTTTTCTCTGCTTTAATTTATTACTTTTCTAACTCGATCTACAGGATAATATATGTTTTAAAACTAAAGTAAATTTTAGACCACCTAATTGTTATCAGCCTAAAGTTAAAAATGAGATTAATTAAATTTGTAATAAAATTTTGTTTTGTTTTGTTCATTTATTATCTGTTTTTTGCTTTTCTCATACTACTTTATATAAATGTTCAATTAGACAGACCATTCATCTTATCCTTGTCATGGACTCATAGGTGATGATAGTGCGAGTAGACACCAGGCGTCTTGGAACATGCAAAAACCGAGACCATGACTCAATTCCGTGGGCCCTAAAGTGATTTTCCCTTCATAACTCAAAAGCTGGAGGATGAAGAAATTTCTTAGTAATTGGTGTAGCGAACAAATATCATGAAGGTAGCTTCTTAACAACTAGTTTATTAGAAGGAAATTAAATATAAAAAAAATTGTAATCAAATGTAGCTGTTAATCACCTGCTCAATCCCTTTAAACTGTAATTAATCGATTCTCTCTTTCTATCACTGCAATTTATTTAGAGGTACGTAATATTATATAGAAATATGGATGTTTTCTCATGTTAATTGGAGTTTACAATTTTTTAAAAACAATTATGAGAAAGAAATTATAACATATACAAAAGCTAGAGCAAATTTTCATAACATGTTTGAAATTATAATCTCTTTCTAAATATAATATATATATATATATATTTTTTTTTTCTTTGTAATTTTTGTTTATGGTCACTAAACTATATTCTAAACATAATTTTTAAGCTTGTTAAAAACCTTACTTCAACTCTAAGTGGTCCGTATTTCAAGTTTTAATTTGTCTTATCTCACATATATATATATATATATATATTTATATATACATACATTATGATGGCAAATGATGACGAAATTTTTTGTCAACCAGAACTGTTTATCTCTTTTTTGTTTTTTTAAATTTCTTCACCAAGTGTGTCCCACTTCAACATGTTTTATCAAGTTGAGCGTTTAGTTTGGGCCCTCCACTATGTTTTATCTTATGAATGGAAATGCTAGAGTTTCTCGCTAAAGCTATATCCTTCCTTTTGCAGTGTATGAGACAATCAAAATGGCCTTAATATCACATAAAAGTCTATGAAAAAATACCTGTTATGCATTGTTGCCAGAGGAATAAACACATATATCGGAAAACCAAGTCTAAGATTCTTTTTTTATTGGGACAGAAGTTTAAATGATTTTTTTCTCTCTCTATTCCTATTCGATTCACAAGTTAAAAGAAGTAATGTGGCTGTGTTTTAGCTTAGCGTACCTCTTTATATTAAGAATATTATATGATAATATATAACTATATATAACTATATATAACTATATATATATATTGATATATAGTATTATTATCATTTTTAGAAAGCATTTGGACTAGTTGGATTATCTCTGAATGGAATTGTGTCCTGAACAAACCATAGGGATTGGAAGAAGCGCACTAGTATTAGACAACATTGGCCACCTAAAAGACAAACAATATCACGTAGGAAATGCGACATTGTTGGCACTTTTTGGAATAACTAACAATGCGTGAAGAGGACAATTTGTACCCAATTAATTCTTAGGAACCATATATCATATTTTTGAGCTATCATAAACTTTAAATTGAAAAAATAATTAAAAGTAGGTTTCGTTTCATTGGTTCATACATGGCGAAATTTTTCTTGAGAGAAGATAATAATTTGCTTTTTCTTTTGGTCTACCATTAACCGAATTTTCAAACTAGACCGAGAAAACTATAGAGATGGGATTAATGGAATCGAAACGAGAAACTTCAAAGAAAGTTACACAAGGGACAGTGTTGAGAAATTGCATAATTAACCGTATACATTTTCTATTCCATTAATTTTTCCATTGATGAGTTAACCGGGATATATTCACTCCAAGTAACCCACACAAAAGCGTGCCATTAAACATTTTGTTCTCAGCAGCAATAAATGTGAACTTAGACAAATATTAGATAAGAGAAAACTGATTTGAGATTTTTTTTTTTTTTTTACTTTTTCCCCTTTTCTTTTTTATGTTAAAAGGGACCACATTGACTATATGAGAGTTACTACTTTAAAGGCAACATAATTCAATAATAGAATTTAGTGCCATATAAAGTGAAAAAAAATCACTTGCAGCATAACTCGGTTAGATCCGTAAATCAAATCAACCAAGATCATATCCTTAAAATCTAATTAAGAAGTTCTTTTCTCTTCCACAAGTTCATCAATTATTTATTATTATTATTTTTTTGTGGATATTGACGAGTTCATCAATTTGATATATAATACATATTTATACAGAAAATAGAGACATATATTGAAGTTCTTCAAAGTACCCTAAAACGGGTCAATGTACCATTGTGGTTCAACCTGCCCTCTTCCATCATCGATCAAAAGAACAATTTTAAATTTATAGTAGTTGCTTGTGGATCTAAGGGGTTCACATATTGTAGATATATATATATATATATATTAATTTAATATTGACTAAATGAAGTGATATATAAGACTTTTATCCACACGAGTAATTAATGAATGCCCAAGACACGAAACCCATGAGGAAAACAAGTGTCTCACTGCTTATAATTTGGGTTAAAATCAGAATTTCTATGCTTTTTGAATGGGCAGCTGTGAAAGACACGCATGGCTATTAATCAACCATATCCGAGGAACTAATCCCTGTTTGAACAAATCATAACGTCCATCAAATTAGTATATATTTTGATACAATTTAACCACGTAAAAGATTCACACGCCCTCTTGTAAATGTTGTAAATCTCTTTATTCATCGTCAAAATTGTCGCTTGAAGACAAATATCCTTGCCATAATTGTGCTGTAGAGTAGTGAGTCACTTTTACTCCATATTGTTTAGATTACATCATTTTCTTATATATGCCTGGGCTGTTGCGATCAAGCCAAAAATCAGACCAGATTCAAAAATGCAGAAACAACACTACTTTGCTGTCGGCCTTTTACAAAGAAAAAACCTAATAAGCTCTAACTTTGATATTTTAATATATTCCAGTACTTTATTTTATTGGTTAATTAGAATATACACGGCATGCTCCAAACAGGGGAAATTTACATTTAGACAGGCGGTTGTGGCTGCTGCTCAAGCTCAGTCAAGTTGCTGGCCCTGAACCCATTTCCAACGATGTTAAGAAATAGAGCAACTAGCTTTCTGGTCCACTGGAATAGCCAATGAAATATGTGATGAATGAATGTGCGTGCGACGATTAGGGGCAAAATGGTCCAAAGGAAGAAAATTAAGCGGCGAAGCACCCATGGAAGTAAGATGGAGAGCAAAGCAACAGAAGAAAGAGATCCAGAGAGGAGAGCAACATGGCCTGAGATTTGAGAGTAAGTTTTGCTTTTGCGCCGATGACATTTTATATTAGCAGCGAAGGCAAAGCAGTAGACTAATGTGGCCAACAAAAACGTCCACATATCTCCTCGATGTGTATCGAAGGGTGAAGCGTTTTCCCCTTGAGCTTTCACCTGAAGGACACCTATCAGCAACGGATTAACAAATGCAAATATGGCATGCCACGGCATCGAGTAGATCAGATCTTGTACCCTACACAGTACAATTTTTAATTACAAAAAAAAATAATAATAATAATAAAAAAATTATATATCTTAATTTCCTAAAACCAATATTCCTATTAAAATGTATAAGCCTTAATTAATGATTCATAATACATATGATGTATGATAAGATATTATATTCTTATTATACTAATATAGTCCGAGGACTTGGGATGATCAGTACTGATTAAGGATTGTACATATGTGATGGAGCTGGGTGTGGATATTTTAAAGTCCGAATCTTAATTACAGAAAAAAAATAAAAAAGAAAAAAGAAAAACAATGATAATTAAGATTAACTAAGAATTGACTTGAACATATATACCCTATCATATTAATTATTTAAGAGTTTTCTTTTATGTATCTAGAAAATGCATGCAACTAGCTAATATATATATATATATATATAGTTAGTATGAACATAAATTAATCGAGGTACATATATATTTTTTTGGTTTCGCATGTCACTAACTCTTTCATTAGTTCTGGCAAAAAAAAAAATAAAAAAAAAAGGTCTTTCATTAATTAGTTTTTGGATAACAAATTAATAAGTGCTAAGAGACCCTTTTTTTCAAAGAATGCTTTTATAAGCCTACAAGATATAATTTCCTGCAGGTTATACGAGCATATATATAAAGAAGCGAGATCAGAGAGTTTTAAATTTAATCCTTGAGCAATAATTTATAAGGCAATTAATATATTCCTTTGGAGAAGTTATCATGATCTACTTAATGCATGGTTTAAAGAATCAATCGATCAGCGCAAATGAAATCCATTAGTGCTTGTCTTTCCCCCATGAAGTAATAATGCTTGCCATTTAAGTGTCTTTAGAAAGGCCTGTAAAGCTAGCTTGACTAAAGTTTTTTTTTTTAAAAAAAAATATTATATAATTCACAAAAATCACTGTACTGTAAGCATATCATTACCTATTAATCAACCTCGTATGTTTACATTTCAATTAATTGAAATGCAAAAGAAGACAGGAAAACTGAAATTAATGCAAAGCTTTTGTTTTATCAAGGTTTTAATAAATCTTCTGATCCTATATTTTTATTGTATTTCAAAAGAGTTTGCCATCGAACATTCATGTAATGTAAATTTAGCTGTTTGACAACTTGAGCTTATGCATATATACGGTATTGCATATATGATATAATGGTGTGGTTTTGGAGATGGAGATGATGGTTGTTTATCACGATCTGCGATCAAGCTCAACGAACCACAGTAGTTAATTATAAAAATAAACCAACTATATGAATTGAAGAGACTCTATATATTATTTATATAGAAATAATTAATCTCACCTCTGTCTTTTGGCTAATTTCCTTTTTAAGGCTTTGAAACTGTTCCTCCTAACTGGATAACCTGCACTACTCAGCTGCTTGCTGCTATCCATATGTTTATATGTTGGTGTTGGAAATGATATGAGCTTAATTATCTTCTAGCTAGCAAGCTATGGAAAATTAATCAGCCCTTAAGTAGCGCAGCTTGTCAACGAAGAGGAGGCGGTTGGGGGTAATCATATGCGCTTTGCAAAGGATAGGAGAAATTAAGCACTCCTTTTTAATTTATTATAATCTCCTCACACACAACTTTGTCATAGAAAGTGAGATTTGAATGATTAAACCTTAAAATAATACACCTAGTACAAATCTAGCTATAGCTAGCTCTTAATGGAGTTGACCTATCATAACTACGGCTCACGATTTTAAGATTTAAAAATTGAAACATGAAAGACGACCAAAATAAGTTGTTTTGGTGTGTATGTATACATATTAATATTAAATATTAAAATATATCTATTAATATTTAATAGTAATTATATGTAATATATATGCATGGGGCATCGGACATGAGCAGCATCCTTCTGAATCTACTAAGATTTTTCTGCTTTGTGGACCACTAATTAACTAGCTAGCTAAGAAAATTTTCACCGGATAAATTATTTAACATTGTTTTTTTATGAAAAATAATTATTTAACATTGTTAATCTTGTACAAACACATATAATGAATCAACAAAATCACATGTAAACCAAATTCAAAGAAATGTATGAATCCCCCCGCGCGCCCCCTCCCCTACCCTCGAACACAAAAAAAAAAAAATAAATAAATAAAATAAAAAGGGGACCCCTCCCTAGAAATGAAGGTGTAAATAAAGTAATTGAGACAGTGAATTGTTTGTGATATATAGTTGAGCGCAAACGTCATGGTTGAGCACACCACACAGACATCATATATTAACATAACATATGGTGATGGAAAGGCCTCTAGAAGCACTTCTTCATTATTAATGCCCTTTAATATATAAGAAGGAAAGGCCTCTAGAAGCACTTCTTCGATATTAATGCCCTTTAATAAATAAGAAGGAGGTTCCCCTTTCCAAAGGTGGTGATCAAGTCTTTACTGTTCTATCACTTTTTTTTTTAGATGTTTCTTGGAAATTGGAATGGCGACTCCAAAAAATGCTAGTTAATTTCCTTTTTGACTACAAGCTCTAGTGAAAAAATAACAATAATATCGTTCAACTTTTATATGTATAGTAGCTCTAAATGGTGTTCTAGAATTCCAAACCTTTTTTACCCCTTTTTGACGGATTATGTTTCTAATATCAACAATTAATTGATAATTTCCGCATTATATAATGGCACACTCACGGTTAGAATTTTTTTCACACTATTTTTTTGCATTCCAATAAACCCCACTAATGCTTAAGAGATAAAATATGATGGCGTGCTTTTCTGATTTGGGCCCTCCATTGTCCATGGACTTCAGACTTCTTAGGGTATAAACTATGAAGATGCTCTTTCAGACTATACTACTTCATGCGGAAAAGCACATCTTGATGTCGTTTGAGAGTGATTTTTTTTTTTTTTGTGGTTTTTTCTTTTTCCCCTTGAACTTTGTATGGGATTTTCTTGGTTTAATTATATTCCTAGACTCATTCTCTCAATACTTTTTGTTTCACAACAGTTGTAAGCTCATCTTATTACCTAATTAGGTGTGACCAATTTGGTTCTTCCATTCTTAGATTGCTTTTCATCCTATATATTTTGGTCTGTTTCATTTTTCTACTCTTTCACCCATATATCTATAGAGGAAGAGAGGACTAAGATGACTGAGGAATAAAACCTGAATTCTCTGTGCCACTGCCATGAGCATAAAGTATATGTATAATTTTAGTAGGAGAGAGAATTTATCTCTTAAGTTTATTTATTTATTTATTTATTTATTTAAGTTGGAAAGTAACTTTTCTCCTGGAAGAAACTTCCATGTTATTTACATGTTAAATTGTGGGATCTTTTTTTTTCCTGGGAGTGATGATGTGGACATTGTTGTTGAAAATTTTCTCTTTCTATATCGGTTTGTTTTTTATTATTTATTATTTTTAATGATCATCTGTTTCCATGTCGTTGAAGAAATGAAAGTGCTAAAGAAGAAGAGGAAGAAGAAGAGAGAGAGAGAGAGAGAGAGAGAGAGAGAGAGAGAGAGAGAGAGAGAGAGAGAGGGGACACCAATAATCCAATTAAAAAAACCCTGCTAAAAGTGTAACTTTGGAATATTTAGATATTTAAGTGACATGGGTATATCACAATCTGAACTTTTGGATATTTACTCTATAGTTTGTATCAAGTTGAGAATTCATGCATTGAAGAACTAAAATTGACACTTTAATTAATTAGTGTATATATATATATATATATAGGCCGATCCATATTCTTTCAGTAAGATTAAAATTGATCATGAAAACACTCAAATTCGTTTATCTTCTATTATTCAACAAGCGGAATGATCACTTGATTCAATAGTTATGATTCCACTAACCCCCACTTGATTAAATCAAGTACATATCTAGCTTTTTCATTTAAAATGAACTTTAATTATATTTATTTTCAAAATATTATGTAATACTAATTCTCATTTATAACCATATTCATTTTAATTTTGCTTACAAGCTTCAAAACAAAAAATAAATAAATAATAATCCTTAATTATAAGCTTCCTTCATGTTTACCACATCCAAATCAAATATATTTAAATTAAAAATCGATATATATACACACACATATACATGGTTAAATTTAAAATTAAAAAAATGATTAAATATAAATTTAATAATATAATAAAACTTACAACATTTATTTATATGTAGTTGTAGTATTTCTTTCCATAGCTGCTATATTGTTTTTTATATAAAAAAACATGCATGCATATAATTCCATATTTTTTCTAATTAATGAATATAATTTTAAATTTTAATTTTGATATAATTTAAAATTTTAAAAAAAATTCAGATTAATCATATTGTTAAATATCTAATTTAAACATCATCATGTATACACACATTATATATATATATATATATATATATATATAGAGAGAGAGAGAGAGAGAGAGAGAGAGGGTTTTGGTGGGGGGGGGGGCGGGGGGCGGGCGCGGGGTAGAGGGTTTTGGGGGGGGGGGGGGGGGGGGGGGGGCGGGGGGCGGGCGCGGGGTGGTGTGTTGTTGTTGGTTGGTGTGTGTTGTAGGCAGATATATACACCTTTTTCTTTTTTCTTTGGAGACGGAGATATACACACCTTATTTCCCATTTGTTTTTAATGGGGTTGATTTGGGTGCAAACCATATCAAAGAGCCCAGCCCAATGTCCGACAACATCACCCTGCCCAAATAACCTTGCCCAGTCTGGTTTACAATTACCGGAATTTGCCTTCTTTCCTCGGATGAATGGCCATTTGTGCCATCCGTGGCAACCTGATCGATTTTAAACTTTGCTGAAGCATGTAAAAGACCAAGGGCTTAGATTTTTGTTGCTTAGAAACTGGAAAACATAATTATCAATCTAAGTTCCAGAAACCTCTGAAAATTGAGCGAAGCAATCTCTGAGACAACCTTACAGATGAGGATCAGGATGCGACCGTTTGGCTGCTCTTCGCAACTATCGCTTCCTGTTCTTTGCAGCTTCTTTTAGCTTCTGATGACAATACGTTATGTATATATATGTATAGATATATATAGATATATAGGCATATAATCTAGCTTTTTTTTTTTTTTTTTTTTTTTTGTGGTGAGTAATTTTTATTGGAAGTGGGAAATCCTGGTGTTTTACTAGATCTGTAATTTATATGAAATCGCTTAACGATTTTATTAGGTATTTTATTGATTCTTTTGAATCCAGATACTGTAGGAGTCTTTTGACGAATCATTTGAAGACCGTTGATCGTGTCTTAGAAGTTAGAAGGATGACTATAAAGGTACAAACTTTTTGCATCTATGATTACTTTTACGAACTAAGTTTTTAGTACATTTTACATCCATTAAGTTATATATATATATATATAGATAGATAGATAGATAGGTAGATTTTTCATGAGATTGGGTGGAAATGGGATTTAGATTTTTTAGTCTAAATAAGTCTGAGGTTAAGATCTAAAACTTGTAAAAAAGTTTGTATGCATGTATCGTACAGGAGAGAATCAGTGATTCTCGATTTTATATGCTTAAAAAGTTTCTTGCTTTGTAAGCTCTTGGCGAGCTTGGGTTCTGGTATTTTGTTGTTCATTGTTATAAATATGATGGTTATAGATTTCCTAGTCTTATTGTTTGATGAATTTCTTGTTGCCATACTGCATAATATGGATATATGTGTAAGATTTATGATAATGGTTTCCATTAGATTTGAGTTTTAGCCTGTTTAAAATTGGAGTTCTGATTTCAGTTTGATGCAGTTTGTTGATTCAAATGTGCAGAACAATTCAAACTGGGTTTATGTGTTAGAATCAGTGAAGAAAATATCGATGTCGATAAAAATATCGAAGGTATGAATTTACAGAAATATCGATAGAAATATCGATATCGATGGAAATATCGATAAGGTTACGGAAACTGTAAATTTTTAATTTAAAATACAAATTTTGAGATATAAAATAATTAATATAATAAAATAATATAAAAATTCAATAAGTAGAGTACAATAATAATAAAATATAATAAAATACTCATCCAATTAAACATATATACTAAAATCTTATATATTATATAACAATGTTATTTATTTATTTTTAAATAGATAAAATTAAATTTATTAAAAAAAATAAATTAAATTAAATTAAACACTAAAATAAAAAAATAAAGAGATATGTATTAAAATACTGCATATAAAAAAAATCATGTATTATCTTTTATATAATATAATATTATCATATTATTATTTTATTATAAAATATTATCCTATTTTATTTATTTTTTTCTTTTTTTCTTTCTCTTTCCTTCCCCCCACGTGGAAGAAAAATTTCTTTCTTATCCTTTCTTCTTCTTCCTCTTTTTCCTTCGTCTTCTTCCTCCCTCTCTTCTCTGCACATCAGTTAACAACCAATAAAAAAAAAAAAAAAAACAAAAAAATTCCCAATTTCAGCCCTCTCCTTTTTCTTCTCTTCTCTTCTCTTCTCTTCTCTTCTCTCCTCTCCTCTTCTCTTCTCTTCTCTCTGTGGATCCTCCCATCTCTTCCCCCTTTAGTTCTTCTCCGGCCGATTACCATAAACCAAAAACACACACACAAATCAACACAAACACACCCAAGGCCGACATATCCCAGAAATTTCCACTTTCTCTCGTCGATAACCGGCCGATCTTTCCATTTTATCCACCAAAAATCCGAGATCTTCACCGACAATGGACGATTCCGTCGACTTCCATCTATTCTGGCGACAAATCGACGACACGCGTGCAAGAAACTTCTTCCCCCCCCCCCTGTCGGTGTCGGACGGGGTCGATAACGGAAATTGTCGCCGATATTTCCACAGTTTCGACGATTTTTGCTTCCCTGGTTAGAATAAAGATTTTGTTAGTGCATTTGGTTTTCTGGGTTTCTTTATGTGTGTGGCTCTTGAGTTGAAGTGAAGAGTTTAAGCGTTTAGATCACAAATGATCTCTGATGTGCCATTGTGTATATTGCCAACGATTTCAATCTTTGATCAGGAAATGGTTAGTACTGATTTACTTCAAGAACTAGGAAGCGTATTAGGGTTAGGTAAAGAAATAATAATAATAATAATAAGAAAAAGAAGAAGAAGAAGGGATTTGGGTATTCTTAGCATCTCACCATAAATGGGATTGTATAAAGATCAAATGGAATTGTCAAAAATTCTCAATAATATTACCTGTTTGGAGTGTCGCTTTCATACTAATCATCAAAGAATTTTCGGCTCTTATTTGGTGACCCAGTGAAGGCCGTGCTCAAACCAAGGCCCATCTTTCTGGGTTCGGACTTCCAGTGATCTGCTAGGCCCAAAGGGGAATTTTACCTGCTATACCAGGTGAATGAATATATATATATATATATATATATTAAATAAAATTAAATAGTTGATGTCGAAAGTATAGTATTTGTGTTGTTTGATTTAAAAGGTTTGAATTTTTATATTGTCTGTATTAATGCCACAGTAACATGAAGGGTTTTCCTTTGACATTTTGTAGTTTAATGAAAAACTTTGCTTTTTATATAATTTGGTTTTTAATTACACTTGAAAGTAGAGCTTCACTAGCATGAAATTAATTCAAGTTTGGAGATAGAGCTAAATCATACAGCCGATTCTGGCTGCTGCTTCATAATACAATTAGATCTCTCCTTGAATCTTTTCCAAATGCTGAGAACAAAGAAAAGCACTGCCTCAATAGCCATCCACTGAAAAAGTCTTCCATAACTTTGTTTTAACAGCAAGTGTAAGAAAATCAAAGGGAAAATGAGGATCCCAAGAAGAGGTGGAAGAAGAACTGATACCGGACAGATGGAAGAGAGAGAACCTGAGATAACAGCAACATGACCGGAGATTGTGAAGTAAGTTTAAGACGGCGATGACGACAAAGACCAGGATGGCATTTGATATCTGCTGCAAATGAAAAGCATGGACACCAGAAAAGTCCAAATAGCCCTTGTGTGATTTTGAGAGGGATAAACTAGTGCTTCTTGATATTTTACTTGAAGAACACCGATTAGCAGGGGATTCAGAAATGCAAATGCAGTGAGTCATGATATCCAAGAACTCAACTCTTGCAACTCCAACCCGCATATTACGTATTTTGATATCTCTCTCTCTCTCTCTCTCTCTCTCTATATATATATATATATGTTAATAGTTTTTATTAAATTAGTTTGTGTGATCATTCATTATTTATAACTTTTTAATATAAAAGGAGAAGGTACCGGTCGTGTAAATACATATGTCAGTTAGCTCAAAATGACGGAGGCATTTTGGACCGCCGCTTGTCTCTATTCGTGTCTACGATGAACCAGCTGCTAAATGGGGCGGGAGAAGTACAAATAACCAGAATTTGCAATTTATTTTAAGCATTTTCAATTTTTTCTACATACATTAATGTAATTTATAGATGTATGGGTATATAAGAGGCTTTTTTTTTTTTTTTTTTGATAGAAGGCAGTATAAGAGGTTTTTATTAAGCTATAGGAGGTTATTTTCATGCATATTTCTTCTTTTTAAGTGACATTAAGTTTTAACTGAGAGTAGGTCCGGTACATAAAAGGCTTGAATTACTTTTCACATTTGGCTAACTTTTAGTTTGGAACCAGAAGTGAAGGTAGGATTTGAAATTAGTGGGGGCAAATAAACTTAATATAAAATATACAGAATTTATAAAACCTAACTACACTGCCACTATTCAATTCCGATAATGCCTCAATAATTTCAAAGCAAGTTTTGCTTATTAGAAAAAAATACATAATAACTATATAACTTAGTTAATCACATTTTGCAGAACAAGTAGTTTATTACAAATAATAAATAAATATATAAAGCAATGTAACTTTTTTTTCTTTTTTGAATATGCTTAATAGCCTATAAAAATTAATTTTTAATTAATAAAATAAGAATTTAAGTAATCATTAAAAAGATTTTAAAAATAGATTTAAGCATATAATAAGAAAAATATAGTTTAAATAAAAAACAACTTAAACAATTCTAATAAACTATTTTTTAATTAGAATAAACTATATTTAAAAGTTAGTTTGAGTAAAACAATTCATATATTATGTTCAAAAAAAAATCCGCATATAAATAATAAAAAAGATTTTAAAAAAAAACATCAATCGTAAAAAGAGTAATAGAAGAATTTTCTTTTTAGACTTAATTGTGTATTTATGGTGATATTAATTGCGCATCATTTATGATAGCATTAAGTTTGGCTAAAAAAGCAGGATGAATAAATTCATTAATGCAAGAATTCAAAATTAAATTTTTTTTGACCGTATTAACCTTATTTATAAGAAGGGTAAGATTTTTATACGAGGGCAAAGTAAATTATTAATTTTTTTCCTCAAATACCGAGTTTAATTAAGGCATAATTTGGATTAGGTTTGGGCAGCTTGCCCCACTGCCCCTACACTGCCTCCCCCGCTTAGAACCCCAAACCTTAATAAACTAAGCCTAGATTGAGTCATGTGTAGTAAGAGATTATTTTCTTTCTCCCACATGGAGGAGGCTACACCACGAAATGGTGTGGAGACCTCTTGACGAGATAGGGATAAAATAGAGAGGATGTGACAGAAAGGCCAAGTGATATGTGCTTCGAGAGGGTGCACCAGAAAGGGCAAGTGCTATTTGCTTCAGAGGGGTGATTATTAGAAGTGTGGGAACAAAGTCCTACATTAGTTAAACAATAGTTTGACTGTCTGCTGCTCACGAATTAAGTATATAGATTCTCTCTCTCCCCGCTTATATATATATATATATATATATATATATTGTATATATAAATTAGGCGAAAGTCTACAAACTGGGAATATCACAGCCTCCGTATGCACAAAGGTTAACAGCATGATCATGATGTGTTGGTTTATGTGTTCCAGTTGGACCATATATCTTTGTTTGAATAACCCCAAAGAAGGAGGTAAGGTGAAGGTATAGCAAAGGGAAAAAGATGAATATGCTTCATAGTGTCGTATCTTATATATATATATATATATAGGTATAGCACGAACGAGAGTCGTGGAAAGACTTCCATTTAATTCCTACCATGAAAACTATACAAAGGCAGCTGGTTGGCTTTGCTCCACCTGGTATTGATAAATGAAAACATAAGTATTTTACAATCAAATTGATAAATGAAAACAAATAAAAAAACTTTATTTCTTTGCTCTTTCTCTTCCAACATATTTTTATTTATATTTATAGAATTAAATAATTTAATTTATGATTGTTTAATTTATTTTCAATGAAATAAATATTTTATTTTTTTAAATAGGTTTATTATAAAGATTAATTTTTTATAAATAATAATTTAATTTCCACCCTGCATGCTACCTTTTATAGCATTTTTAATGCCAGCCCAAAAATATTTTCGAAGTGCTTCTTACAAACTTTACAACAATGGAAGCTGCTGAAATATGCATCTACAAATGCAGGAATTACAACAAAGGATCCAAAGAGTCATAGATAAGTGGGGTCCGGACGAAAGTCATCCTTCAGAGGGTCTCTATAAAGAAGAAATGGTGAAAATCACAAAAGACATTAGTGATTTCCACGGAGAAATGGTTCTCTTAGAGAACTACAGCAATATCAATTACACAGGTAGTTGTTGAGGCTAATTTCTTCCTATTTTCTACATAAAATTTACACTACTAAAAAAAAAAGAAAAAAAGGAAACAATGATACTGAAAAAAACGAACTTACAATCCAATGCTAATCCACCTTCTAAGCAGCATTAACATTGGATATACTGAAAACATTGAGTTTAAATTATTATATTTGTAGGAATGGCAAAAATATTGAAGAAGTATCACAAGTGAACAGGAGGGCTGTTACGGTTGCCATTCATTCAGAAGGTACTGGAGCAACCCTTTTTCACTACCGATCTGATATCGAAGCTGGTGAAGAAATGTGAATCACTATAGATGCAGTGTTCTCCATCGACGAGGAAGAAAAGAAAGAGAAAGAGAAAGGAAAAGAAGCAATAACAGTGACAGGGGAAGGAATATTCAGGAACACAGTTGCAGCTCTAATGACCATGCAAGAGATAAGAAGAGGAAGCTCCACTTATAGTCAATTTTCTCTGCCTCTCGTATTGCCATATTCCAATCTCATCGACTCCTTCCAACTCTTTCGTACCAATTATCTAGAATTTATTATTCAACTAAGCAAAAACACTACTACACGATTGCAATAGCATAACTGGAATTTTATACGTTTATTAATATGTTTTTGGGGGATATGTGCCACTCTCCCCTGCTGGCTATTGTGTCTGCTTGTTCTGCTTTGGTTGTAAGCAGTTTACCTAATTTTATTTACATCTTTTTTTCCTTTTTTTCTTACTTGTTTTCTTTTAGGGGTTGTGTTACATAGCTTAGAAGGTGGATTGGCATGGATACCAGCATGGATACCAATGTAACTAAAAGTTATATTGACAAGATAAATGTCATTAAAAAAAATTAATAATGACATTTTGAAATCTCATTAAAAGATATAAAATGTCACCAAATAAAACTAATTATTTGGTGTAATAACATTTGAAATTGACAATTAAAATAAATATTGACAATTAAAAATGCCACTAGATGTTACATTAATTCGTTATTGAAAATGACACCAAAAAAAAAAATATTTATAAAGTACTTAGTGTATCTAACTCAAAAAAAAAAAAAAAAAAAAAAAAACCTAACGTGTCTAATGAATTCTATTGTCAAACAATATTAAATGTTGTATCAACAAAATAACATCTTCTTATTACTTCATAGATTCTTCCAAAACCTAAAACAAAAAATGACTTATTAGTATATAAAACTATAAGTTTGATAACATATTCATCACAAGCAATAATCATGTAATGGATTATAACTAATACAAAATATAGTTAGTTTAATAGAATGTAATATTACCTGACTTTTCATCAAGCGCCATTAATTAAATGGAGATGCAATTGTACATATGATAGTTTTAATTTGTAGACGAGTGAGCAGAAGAGTTTCTGGTGCATAAAACGATCGAGGTTAAGGGAGTTTCCTTTTGTTGGACTCTCAAAAAACAAAACAAATAGTAAACTAGCACCCTACCTCCCGCTTTTTAAATTGTTTTGTAATGACATTAAACATTTAAAAATGCTATCAAAACATAAAATTCTATCTAGTTAATTTTAACCAATATAAAGTTAAGTAAAAATGCTATCATTTATTATTATTGATAGCATTTTTTTAAAATGTTATAATTATATGTTATAAAAACTCATATTTGTTGTAGTGTTTGGAACCAAAAATTGCATGAATCTAGAAGGAAAACAGAGAATTAAAAATAGAATCAAGAATAGAGAACCATCATATTAATAGATTCAAAAGTTGAAAAATATAAATATAAATATAAATAAGATAACAAAAGAGATTGCGGCTCACCTATACACTGGCTCCTCATTATCACACAACTTGGCAAAATCCTCTTTTGCACCTTCGAAAATCATACGGCCTATCTGCATTGGGTGATATTCCTTCGATTCCATTTCATAGCGTTCGGCAAAATCCTCCTCCATACGTTTACGAATAATGTCCATTTTGCGATTTTTGATAATTTTGATATAGTTCTTCGTTTGCTTCTCATAAGCTTTGGAAAGACTTTCCCTTTGATATTTAGAAAGCAAGTCCTCATCATCAAACAGCTTGGCCAAATCCTCTTTCTCACCTTTGGAAATCACACGGTCTGTCAGCATTGGGTGATATTCCTTCAATACCATTTCATAGCGTTTGGCAGAATTCTCCTCCATACATTTACAAATAATTTCCATTTGATGGTTTAGAAGGCAAGTCTTCATTACTTTTCCAGGGAAACTCAGTAAACTGCCCTACCTTGTCTTCGTCCAACATTTGTTTCTTTGTTCCCTCATCGGCTGCATTTTTCATCATCTTCTTAGTTTGCAAAAACTTCGAGTTCTGTCTCGGGAAATATTCATTTTGGTCTTCATCGGGAGAGATGACCTGCATTCCTTCTTTCTTGCTAGGTAGATCCCGGACACAAGAACATTCTTGCACTAGCCAGTAGTAGAGCTGCCGAAAGGCTTGGGGCCATCTCAAAAGAGTATAGAGTAGGCCTGGCAAAATCTCATACGACGCGATAACACGATACGAACCCACACAATAATTAACGGGTTTGGGTTGGTGATATCGTGTTGGGTCCGTATCAGTGTTACCCAATAATACCCAATAAATTAATGGGTTTTAACGGATAAAACATGATAAACCCATTAAAGAGGGGTATTTTGGTAATTATATACATTTTATAATATTAAATTTACTTAATTTATTGTTAAACATGTATTAATTTGTTCTTTTTTAGTTTAATTTTTAAAAAAATCTAAAAAAAAACAAGAATTTTTTTAATTTTTTTAAAAAAAAATATTATTTTTTATTTCAAAGTTAAGTGAAATATAAATTTTCAAATTTGTATTTATCGTTAATAAGTTAACGAGTTGGGTGACAGTTTACACGATAATTTATCGAATGGGTTCAGATTTATCTATTTTCATATGGAAGCTTAACGGGTCGTATTTGGGTTAATTTAATTCCACACGAATACGATACAACATGATTTAATACGACATGTTGCCGGGCCTAGTACAAAGAGAGAAGATTATTTGAAAGAAATACAGAGAGATGTTAGAGAGAGAGCAGATTTGAGTGAGAGAGAGAAAAGGTGATTTGATAGGGAGATAATTATGTTATTTGTATCTGGGGCCAAAATAATACCTAGAGCGTGTATCAGCTAGAAAGTAGGGGAGAGAAAGAATTAAAAAAAAAAATTCCAAAATTTTGTTGGGCCCAAAATAATCCCAAGATGTGTGTCCAATGGCTGCCAGAAAATAGGAGAGAGAAAGAAAAAGCTAAAAATAAATAAATTATATTTTGATGAGTGATACGTGGTGGATTGTGTAGACTCGTCCGAGGACCTAATGGCAATTTAAAGTCATGCCTGTTTCTTTTGCTATATATTTAGCTAATACTATAAGGAATTATTCCTTTCCTAGCGCCGATTTTAATTTTCTTGTGAGATGCTTCCTTTAAAACCCATTATGAAATGAATAATATACCAATAAATCCAATTACTATATAGGCCTGGCAAAGTGTCGTGTTAAATCGTATTCGTATCATGTTGTGTCGTGTTCGTGTGAAATTAAATTAGCCCAAACATGACCTGTTAAGTTTTCGTATGAAAATAGAAATATCCGAACCCATTCAATAAATTATCGTGTAATCAATCACCCAATCCATTAACCCATTAATAATAAATATAAATTTGAAAATTTAAATTTCACTTAGTTTTGAAATAATAAAATAATATTTTTTTAAAAAATTACAAAAATTCTTGTTTGTTTTTAGATTTTTTAAAAATTAAACTAAAAAAAAAATTAATACATGTTTAACAATAAATAAAGTAACTTTAATATTATAAAACTTATATAATTAGCAAAATACCTCTCTTTAATGGGTTTAATAGGTTTATCGTGTTTCACCCTTTAAAACCCGTTAATTTATTTGGTGTTACTGGGTACAATTTATTGGGTGTTATTGGGTGACACTGATACGAACCCGACATAATATCGTCAATCCAAACCCGTAAGTTATCGTGTGGATTCGTATCGTGTAAGATTTTGCCAGGCCTAACTACTTGGGAGAAAAGTAATTTGGTAATGGATTTGAGAGTAAATTGTGAACGTGTAAAGCATTTTAGACCAAACAGGAAGGACTGACATGTGAAAATAGCCAGAATTGTGAGCCACCCATGACTCCTTGACTGAGCCTTGATACTTTACTCCCACTAGGGTAAGCATTCTTGATTCATGTAGCCTTCAGTATCAATTAGGAAGATGCTTACTTAATTAAATATTTATTTATGGATTTAGTTTTGTTAAATCCTTTTATCATGTGTTAATTATTAATTAAATTTTGCCACTTTCACCTTTTGTTCAAATTCAAAAGATTTATACATTTTAATCTAAAGTTGTTATTATAACTTTTTTTTTTGGGGCAAGAATTTAATTAATTAATAGCTTTGTTTAGGAGTTACTATCTTTTAATACGTTCATGGGGCAAAAATCACTTTCAATATTGTTTCCATTGAACATGTATTTCAAAATGGATGCACGTGCGGCTACTTTTTTGCTCGAATCCTTAGAGTAGGTCTCCCATCGCAAAATAAGAACCACCACATCACGGCATCATGATTCACGACTCATGCGCTTCTCATGATCCACGTAGACAGGTACTATTGGTAGACTACAGAATAGGATGGACCTCAGTGAAAAAGCCCGGCCACGTGGACCTTTCGTGAGTTACTCTAGCCTCGTGTCAATGTCACACAACTATTTTTTGTATTTAGTGGTTTTTGTCAACTGCATGCTTTATGGCGTTTTATTCTAAAATCCACCTTTTAATTTATCAATTGGGGGATGGGGTTTTTCAATTTTATTCGGCAAATATTTATTGATTGCAGCTATAAATAAATATTTATATGAGCAGATGAGGCTTCATTACCTTTCTTCTGGTCGTCATCGAGACGTTCAGACTCTATGTACATCTGGCAATATTCCTCCCATTCCCTTTCAGCCATCTCCTTGGACATCACCTGGCAATATTCCTCCCATTTCCTTCCACCCATCTCCGCTAGACGTTTGGAAGTCACATGACTCATATTGTTCATTTCCATATACTTCTAAAATTCCTCCTCAAATGGACGTTCACTGTCGTCGGAACCTTCTTTCTTGTCAGGAAGATCCCGGACATGAGTAGATGAGGCTTCATTACCTTTCTTCTGGTCATCGTCGGGACCTTCTTTCATGCCACGCAGATCCCGGACACGAGCAGATGAGGCTTCATTACCTTTCTTCTGGTCATCGTCGGGACGTTCAGACTTTATGTACATCTGGCAATATTCCTCCCATTCCCTTTCAGCCATCTCCTTGGACATCACCTAGCAATATTCCTCCCATTCGCTTTTAGCCTTCTCCTTGGAAATCACCTGGCAATATTCCTCCCATTTTCTTTCAGCCATCTCCACCAGATGTTTGGAAGTGACATGACTTATATTGTTAATTTCAATATACTTCTTAAATTCCTCCTCAAATAGACGTCCACCGTCATCGGGACTTTCTTTCTTGCCAAGAAGATCTCGGACACGAGTATATGAGGCTTCATTACCTTTCTTCTGGTCATCGTCGGGACCTTCTTTCTAGCCAGGTAGCTCCCGGACACGAGCAGATGAGTATGCCCTAGCTGCAAGTCTGGTCATTCTAGCCAGTATTAGAGCTGCCGGAAGGCTGGCCATGTCAAAGCAGTACACACACAAAGAGAGAGAGAGAGAGAGAGAGAGAGAAGATTTGAGTGAGAGGGAGAAAAGGTTTGAGGGAAATTGGTTGTTTTCTAAAACCGTTATTTGTGGGGCCAGAGAGCGTGTCAGCTAGAAAGAATAAAAAAAAATAAAAATAAAAACATTCCAAAGTTCTCTTATTTTGGGCCCAAAAAATCCCAAGGTTTTGAAACACAGAGAGATGTTAGAGAGAGAGAGAGAGAGAGAGAGAGAGAGAAGGTTTGAGAGAAAATGGAGATAGGGATAGAATTTTGTTATTTGTAAGTGGGGGCAAAATAATCCCTAGAGCGCGTGTCAACTAGAAAGCAGGGGAGAGAAAGAATAAAAGAAAATTCCAAAATTCCAACCTTTTGTGAGTTGCTTGTGTTAATGCCACATGGCTTTTTCTTGTATTCAGTGGTTTTTATCAACTGTATGCTTTATAGTATTTTATTCTAAAATCCACCTTTTAATTCATCAATTGGAGGATGGGGTTTATTTATTGACTGCAGCTATAAATAACATAACTTTACCTCCAAAGACAATTATTATAACTTTAACTCCAAAGACAATTATTTTGGATTACTGATCAATAAAGGAAATAATTAATATCCAATGCATCATGGTCAGTTAATTAGTCCATTTTAATGTCTTCGTCATAAGATATAATTTATTATATAATTTATGATTGATAAATATAATAAATTAAGGTACTTTAAATTTTTTTTTTAAAAGATAATATCCGATTTACTTATAGGATGTAATGATTATAAAAAACGTAAACAATATAAAAATATTTAAAACTAATAAAGGATATATCAATTCCTCTTGGATAAAAATAAAATAAAATAAAGTAATATGAAATTCAGAAACACGTATTAGTAGAATTAGCAGGCAACTGAAACAAGAAAAATTATGCATTGCTTTTTTTAAAATTGCTATTCAAGGTTGTTCAAAATCATGTATATGAAAGCTTCGTTAGTATGAAACTTAATGAGAGATTAAAATTTAATAGAGCTAATTAAATTATTTTGCTGCTTCTAGCTGCTTTCTTCATAATATATAATTAGGACAAAAGAAATTGCTTCTTAATAATATGCTCGACTGAAAAAAGCCTTGAATAGCTTTGTTTTATCAGCTGTCGCTGCAAGACAATCACATTTTGAATCCTTCTACAAGAAAACATACACGTTCCGAAGCAATCACATAATAATCTTTATTTTTATTTAGGTTTTTTTGAAAAATAACCACTGTAGAAATTAATATTTGAAAAATAACAAATTTTCATTTTTTTAAAAAAATAACCAACTTTTGTTCCATCCTGACAAAATGTCCTTTATTTTGTTTTTTTAGTGTTTTTTTTTTTCTCTACTTTTCACTTTGCCCTTTTCCCTTCCAAAAACGCATTCTAGGTTTTCTTTTCTTTTTTTTTTCTTGCAGTTTCCTCAAAGATTTGATGGGATTGATCGTCATGATAGATATTCAAATCGGAATGTTGTGTTCTTTGATGTATGTCTGCAATCTTTTTTCATTTCATTTTTGTCTGTCTGCTTTTATTTGAGGCTAATTATATTACTGAAAACAGACCAATATGAAAGGATTAGATGGCAAACAAGGATGTTGGAACTGGGTGTGTCTTCAGAAGTTATACACTTTATGGATATGACGCACCTATTAAGAAGTAGCCAACCGAGCAGGACCTGCACCTGTTGGCCAAAATGGTGCTATTGTCTGTGCTATGGGTCTAAGAAAAAAAAGAGTGGAAAGTCAAAGAAAGAGACCAAGAAGAAATCAAAACATAGGGAAGCATCTAAACAAATACATGCACTTGAAAATATTGAAGAGGGTATTGAAGGTAAGGATTCCAAGTTTCGCTTTCATGTGCCTTGTCTGATATATATTTTATTTTCTATATTTGTTAAAAAGGACACTTCAGGCTAATATATGAAGCTGTGTTGCTATTGCAGAATTAGACAATGAGAAACCATCCAGTGTGTTCCTAATTAAACTGTAGAAGAAGTTTGGGCAGTCACAAGTATTTATCACCTCCGCACTCAAGGAGGATGGTGGAGTTCCTGAAGTTGCTAGTCCTGCCTATCTCTTACAAGAAGCCATCCAAGTCATAAGTTGTGGATATGAGGACAAAACAGATTGGGGAAAGGAAGTAAGTGAACAAGCCATTGCATTATCTTTTTATTTTTCTTATATGTTGGAAAAATGTGAACAGAAAGAATGCATTGTATGGGGCTTGAGCTATACTTAAAGCTCTCACACCTGAATCTTAGTGATACAATAATAATGAACTTGTCACACTGTACTTGTGACTTGGTGACAGTCAGCACCAAAATAATTTTGGTTTAAAAACATTAATTTTGATGCCTAGTGTTGAGCTCTGTTAATTTTTTTTTTCCATAATTAGGATGAGTAGTGAATTTAAACATCCATCTAATCGTCTATATCTTTTGGTCAAGATGGCTTTCTGCTTGTTTGGTAAAGTGTCAATTGGTCCTTCAAATGTATGTGAACTGAATGGATAATTTTTGCCTGTTGCTCATCTGCTTTTTTTGGATCCATCTTCAGATGATCATCACATTGTTGATCTAATAAATACTATTATCAATCAATCACACAATTGGCTAACTGTTTCCTTTTCTTTTCTTTTCTTTTTTGAATATGCATATTAGCAATTATACAAGTCTTTCATATCTATTGCTACCATTGGTATTGTGAGATCCCACATCGGTTGGAAAGGGGAACGAAGCATGGCTTATAACCGTGTGGATACCTTTCCCTTGAAGACTTGTTCCCATGAGGGAAAGTAAAACTATAAGGGGTAAGATTGGGCTCACCACCTAGCTTCCAAAGCGAACAATATCTCGGTTGGGTCGGGGAGGCCCGAGCCAGTAGGACTGGCAGGTAGGGGTTGGAAGAGGATTCCCCCTAACCACTGAGATGCGTTTTAAACCCTTAAGGGCTGGGTTGTAAGAGGATTCCCCAAGCCCAAAGAGGACAATACCTGCATGCGGGTGGTCTGGGCTGGGCTGTTACAGATGGTATTAGACCCAATACCCGGATCGGTGTACCAGCGAGGATGTTGGGTGTAACACCCCGTCCCGAATCATGTCGAAATTTTTGCACGTTGACCGAGGTTGACTGTTGACTGTTGGCTTTGACCGTTGACCATTGACCAAAGGGGTCAAAAGTTGACTTTTTGATCCGGTTGGAATTCTAGGTTGACTGAGGTACCGTTACGAAGTACACGTTGGCACGAGTTCGTAGACTAGTAGCACGTTGAAAACGGAGCTACGGTTTGAAAGTTACGAGCAAACCAAGTTGAGGTCCAAACTGTCCAAGGGGTGCCAGAGTTGACTTTTTATTCATGCAAGGTTGAGCTTTGACTTATGCATGGTTGTGAAGTGCTCGTTGATACGAGTCCGTAGACTAGCGGCACGTCCGATTTGGACATGTGGTTTGAAAGTTATGGACTTGTAGAGTTTTTCAAACACCGTATTATTTTAATATTATTTTTAAACGCGTAATTTGATGTCAGATAACCAATCTACTTTCTTGAAAAGGTTATAGCTGCTGGAAAATTTTTCGCTTGTCGGAAAAAATTTCATCCAATTGGAAAAACTTTCCTCTTGGAAAAAAAAAATTTCCTCCTGTCGGAAACAATTTTCTCCCGTTGAAAATTAATTTTTACTAATCGGAAAGGCCGTTTCAATAGAAGAATAAATTAAAGTTGGGATAAAAAAAAATTAAAAATGAGAGTGAAAATAAAATGTGTCATTGACTCGATGACTGAAAGATTGATGGATTTAAAATCATTGACTTTTAAAATCCTATAAAATAATGTATTGACTTTTAAAATCATTAACCAATTAAAAAAAAAAAAAAGGAGGTATGATACATTTTATTCACTTTTTCAGAATAATTGAGACAATTTAAAAAATCTTTTGTAATCAGTTTCCTTTATAACCAAAATTTCTCCTTTTTGTAGTTTTCCCGTAATGCCTCTTTTAATTTAGGATTACATTATTTTTCAAACACACAACCTCATAGCGTTGTGTAGTTGACCTTGTCACCTTATACTCTTTATTTTTACGCATTCAATAAATATTCAGTTTATTCTGTAAGTCACGTGTGAAGTCCCACATCGGTTGAAAAGGGAAATAAAACATGCCTTATAAGATGGTGTGGATACCTTTCCCTTGCGATGCGTTTTGACAAAACCGTGCGGGCTGGGCCCAAAGCGGACAATATCTCATGCGAGTGGTCTGGGCTGTTACAGTTGGTATCAGAGCCAGTACCCGGATTGGTGTGCCAGTGAGAAGGCTGGACCCCAAGGGGGGTGAATTGTGAAGTCCCACATCGGTTTGAAAGGGGAATGAAACACGCCTTATAAGGTGGTGTGGATACCTTTTCCTTGCGATGCGTTTTGACAAAATCATGCGGCTGGGTCCAAAGCAGACAATATCTCATGCGGGTGGCTTGGGCTGTTACACACGTCTGTTGCAAAATATCTGTCCAACTACAATGCTCTCACAGCCAGTGAACTTTGATGAAAATATGACCATAGAACCACTTCTGTTGCTCAATGATAAGTGGTCACTTGTAGCACGATGAACCCTAACATCATCAAATCCTTCATTGTTCATTTCCGACAGAAACCATTATAGTTTTACCATTTTGATACTCCCAATTACCACCATCACTTTGTACCAATGTTCCGTTGTTTAAAACGGCAATTACAATATCATCATCTTCCATTTTACTACAAAATTAAATTAATAATATTAAAATAAATTAATAAATATATAAAAATATGAATAATACTTAATAAACATATTATTTGTCCCACAAAAATCGCTTCTATTTTTTTTGGCCAAATATAATGTTTTCCTACTGGCAAAAAATTAGTGGAAAACTAGAGGAAAATTAGCGGAAAACTGATAAAGTGGCGGAAAATAGCGGAAGTTCATCTTTTTCGCCAATTTTCCTCCATTTTACTGGTTTTCGTGATTTTTCATTTCTACACCATTTTTCTCCCACTTTCACACTATTTTACATCATTTAGCACTCATCTAATAAGAAAAAAGAGAAACTTTTTACCTGAGTTTAGTGTACACAGTGTCTAGGTTATATAACCACCACCAGTCCCGTCATGTTTATAGATGTAACGATGATAACGATATGTTATTGATGTAAGGATAGCTAATTTACCTTATAAAAATGTACCATGTTTATTTATTAGAATTCCATTATGCACAAACATCTTACATATAGCTCAATTGTAAGTTTTGTAAATTTTTCCACTTGTTAGAAAAATTTTCCTCCTATTGGAAACATTTTCCTCCAATTGGAAATCCCTTATATGGAGGTCAATTGAAGCTTCTGGATAATTTTTCACCTATCGAAAAATTTTTCCTCTAAGCGGAAATCGTTTTCCTCCTATTGGAAAAAATTTCCTTCAAGCAGAAATTGTCGAAAAATATTTACTCCTATTGGAAACTAATTTCCTCAAAATCAATTTCTAATAGATTATTTAAATTAATATTGGGTAAAAAAATTGAGAGTGGAGACAAATATTATATAAGATGAAGATGGATTTAACAAAAAATGTATTGACTTTTAGAATCAATAACCATTTAAAAGAAAAGAGAAAATGATATATATTTGTTTTTCTTTTTAAAATCATTTGGACATTTCATAAAATGAGATGTAAACTAAAGATTTAAAATCAACTCCAGAAAGCTCTTTTCATTTGGGATTAAATTCTTAAAAAAAAAAAAGCTAATAAATTATTACTGTAGAGTAGAAAATATAATATCCAAGATATAAAATAACTATCAAAAGATATTAAACCATAACACTAAATTAAAACTTCCTAATTCGAAGCATAAGACAATCGATTCGTACATCTTTGCCTATAATGTCCAACACCACCGCATCGACTACATCTACGTCTAATAACATCTTCACCTTGGGATGGGAAAAGAGAGCGTGCCCACCTTGTAGGGTCACATGATCGAATGTACTGGGCAGCCCTATTATTTTTTGCCTTAATTTGCCCATATAAAATTCAAAATCTTCAACCAAATATGCATTAGCTGCAAGCATGAAACATTGTATTATTGTTTTATTTTTCGCATGTTCATTTGCTTTAATATTTCTACTTATGTGGTACGTGCACAGCGCATGGTATACATTGGGAAAAACTTTGCGTAATGCCTTTTCAATAACGGGGTGTTTATCACTCACAAACACCAAATTCGAAAAATCTTCAATGGCATCCTTGAGGTTTTGAAAAAACCATATATATGCTTGCTCGTTCTCTCCATCTCCAATGAATAACGTTAAACTAAATTAATAAATATATAAAAATTTGAATAATACTAAACAAACATATTAACTGTATTAAAAAAGTCAATTTTTTTTTTGGCCCAAATATAGCTTTTTCCTACTGGCGGAAAATTAGCAGAAAACTATCGAAGACTAACAAACTGGAGGAAAATGGCGGAAGTTCATCTTTTTCACCATTTTTCCTCTGTTTTTACTGTTTTTCGCAATTTTTCTGTTTTACACAATTTTTTTTCCATTTTCAAACCATATGTCACCTAAGTATCTTTAAACTCTCGTATAACAGCTCATAAACTAATTTATTGCATACCCATATTAAATAAATCTTAAAAAATAAAAAACTAACTAAAAATACAAGAAAAAAGAGAAAAAAAATACATACCCATATTTTTTCAGTTTTATCTAATAAGAAAAAAGAGAAAATTTTTACCTGAATTTAGTTTCAAAAATGAGAAAGTACAAGAAAAAGATAATGAGAGCAGATGAGATGCAAGGAGTGTTTGTGGCCTGTTAAAGAATGTCTTGCACAAAACATGAATGGTGTTTAGAGGAAAAAGGAAAGAGTAAGAGAAAACATATTGTGTAATTTTCAATTTGGTTAAGAATATTTTTGTTCCAAGTTAGCTAGTTTTTATAAAAAAAAAAAAATTACTGCTCTTCAAAAAATGATTTACGGGGTGGTTATTGTTCCAAAAAACCCTTTTTATTTTATCTTTTTACAAAATCCACTGTAAGAAATAAAAAAATAAAAAAAATAAAAACTACATTTCTAGAACTGCTGTGGCCCAAGAAGGATGAATCAATCTTTGACCCATTCATCTGCTGATGGATTTGGGCCCAGTTTCCGAGTCCTCTGACTTCAGTTTACGCTCAAGTTGTTTGGTGGTTTTTTTTTTTTTTTTTTTTTTTTTTTTCCTTCTTCTTTGTTGAAAAAATTATTAGATATTTTATGGTATTAAATAACTATAAATAACTATTTCTGAATCTTAAACAACTATAAGGTATTGAACTATTAATAACTATAAATAAACTATCAATTTGTTTCCTGTTAAATAATTATTTTTGAATATTTGTCGTCCTTAGGCTTGGTTTAAATTCCAAATATTATTTGTTTTAAAGGAAAAAAAAAATTAACGATTATAATTTTACACGGAAATTTTTTTTTTTTCCGAACAAGTGAGAAAGAAAGTTGTATTCCCAGAATAGGGTAGATTTTTAGTCTAGCAGAAAAATTGAATGCCTGAAGTTATCTATTAGCCATTATTTTTTGATAAATTACAATGTTTGAGATATTGATTTTTTATTTAATCTCTACTCTCTGTAGGCTATTTATTTATTTATTTTGAAATGAATGAAGAAACATTTTATTGATAAGTTGAAGAATCAGACATTAAAAAAGTAGTCAATTTATGCTGGTTAGAGTGGACCTAATTAAGTGGCAACATACCAATAAGGACCCGTTTAACTATCCATTCTGGGTACTAGATGCATGAACAATGTGTAAAAAGATTGCATGTGTGGCGTATATCTTCTACAAGCAGTACAATATTTCAAATATTGCCTGTAGGCAATTTATGTTAGTTTGACCTAAAGAATAGAGGGAGTGACAAGTATGATAGCAAAATAGTTAAGAGTTCATATTCCTTTTGGCTTTGCTTTTGCTTTCGCTTACTGGTCAAATAGAATCTATTTGCATGACTCTCATCTAAATATCCAATCTATCATGCATACATATAATAGTACGTCTAGAAACATAATTTAAATAAACACGCAAAAAAAAAAAAAAAAAAGAGCCAAAAGCATTTCTGTAATTATGGATCACGTAGGTCCGAATGCATTAATTCAAGATGTTTCATTTGTTTAAAAATTGAATTTATGATCGTTAAATTAATGAAGATAAGGTTTTCACTGTGCTTTTTTTTCCCGTGCTTTTTTTTCCCGTCAATATATATAAAAGTTTAAACAATTTGAATTCATCCTATTATTTACAACTCAATAAAAAAAAAAAAGTAACTTTTACAAAAATTTAAATTCGTTTCTATATACGAGATGAGCTTTTCAATGTTGATTAGTTTATTTTAAAAAACACATAAGTAATTCAATTGAAAAATGTTATTTATTATCATTTGTGAACATCAAATTTGACTTACTATGAACCCATTCTAGATTCAAGACTTCAAAATATGGAGCAATTTGATTTTCTACTTTTCAGTTTTAATTAAGTTTTAGGATCAAATTTTGATTCGAGCTTGCACTCAAACATATTTTAAATAAATGGCCAAATCGAGATAACTTCCATTTTCATCACTAGCAAAATCATCACTTCCTAAAGTGCAAGCTAAATCAAGCTCTTAGCTAACCCAATTACGGATCCACTTCATGAGAGATGAACCATATCCTATGTATCATTCTTTATATGTATGTGCACTTATTTTTGGAGAAGGGAAAGAATTTCTTTAATCACTCGTTAATAATTTTGCGGTCGCTAATTTTAATTCCTAATTAAAATCGATTTTCCGACCTGCAAACAGAACAACTCTGCCCAAGAATAGTTGGCTACGACTGTTGCTATTTCTCTTCAAATATTTACAAATATAGTATATACACTATAATATCTCTAATAAACAGATATCGTTGTACACCAGAACAGGTAAAAGTGCAATATGTATGCCCGTGTATACATAAAATATACAAATACAGGAGGCGTCCAACGTCTCATTGTATAATTTCGAAAATATAATTCACGTAGTCGGATTCCAGTGACTTTTGTATGGTACATGTGTAAATGGACTATCATACAACAATATTGTTGAACGTGATCTGAATATCACCACCACATTTCATCCCGATGATTAGTTGTAGGAGCAGAAGAATTATTAAATCTAACAAATATGTGTTGAAAAATTCCATGCATTCTATTAGTTAAACCCAAGCAGTGTTCCTCCTGATCATAAAGTGACAGCTGGTCATGTCCATCATCAACTTGCTGGTCCGCTGCTCTAGAGGAATTAGGAGATCTGGAGAAAATTGGCTTAAGCCGATCATATAATTTAGACACATGCGTAGCAAATACGAATAAAAAAGAATTAATAATGAGGAACCACCAAATGGGAGTGACAAGGACGTAAAGAAGCAACTCGCAGGCAATAGTTCCCGAAACAACAAATATATAGATGTAGTAGGTGTTGTATTTTGGGCCAAAAAATTTGAATGATTTGTAAATGGGTTTTTGGGCCTTTATTTTTGGTTTTTGTCTCCTACAGTTGATGGAAAAATGGTGTTTTATTTTAATAAATAATTTAAATATTTTTTGTAAGTAGAGGTTGAGAGTTTTAAGGATATAAAAACTCTGGGATAAGTGGTGGAAGAGGACATGTTCTTTTCAACGTATTTTTTAGTTTTAGAAAGCACAGAAAAAAAAAAATTTCTGCAATTCTTTATGTGAAAAATAGAGAGAAAATTACAGTGATTTTGATACAGTAGTAAAGTAAAAGTACACTGATAGTTTGACGGAAATAGCTTCAGAGATGCTTTATCTGAAAGCTTTTGCAGCGGTTGTATCTTGGAAAACGACTGTCAGAAAACATTTGCACTAATGAGGCGGAAATCATCTTAAGGAGACTGTGGTACCACACAGACCTCGGTTGGACTTCTAGAAATCAGATCTATTAAGAAAATACAGGTTCTAATTATTTTAATTAGTTTATATAATTTTATTTATTTTATATTAATATTTCCACATGTATCTACATATATATATATATATATTCATACATTGGTTCCAACAATCTTAAGACGAATTCTGTTTATATATGTTTATACATGTGTGGATTTATTGGATTTGTGATTAGGGGAAAAAAAAAATTATATATATGTATATTATATTTGTTTGGGCTTGAAACCCGTGTGAACGAATGTATAGTGGGCATGTGTATTATTTTATTTATTTTATATTGTTTTTAACCAATCAGATTCATGCCCATGAATTTATATATATATACATATATATATATATTTTTTTATTCCCTTACTTTGTATGTTTCGGTTTTCAAAAAAAAAAAAAAAAATGTGTCTCCCGTGAGTTTGAAAATTTTTGGGCAATTCTTTATTATTGTTTAAAATCAAAATTTTTTCTAAAATTGAATTACCCATGAATTTTTAAACATTTTGGTGATTTTTCGGTATTTTTTGGTTGCCGAAATAGTGAAAACTGATGAAAAATGATGAACCGGATCAGAAAAATCCATTTACCAGTGAAACGGGTCGAGAAAACCGGGCTGGATGTTGAAGACGGGTCGAAATTAGGGTTAACGGGTTGGAAAAACGGGTTTGGGTAAGAATCTGGGTCAGTGAGCCAGAATTATCAATTCTGTTAGGCCTGTCCAGTTTCATAGCCCAGCCTGCGGTTAGAACAAGCTACTGTTCAGTCCAATATCCAGGTTCGATCCAGACCCAAGCCCAAGTCGAAACGGCCCAATTGCAATTGGGCTCGCCACATGTCACGACGAGAAATTGCCACGTGTCGAGCCGAAGTGTTGACAAATGGCGCACAGTGGCAAGGCGACGTGGCATCCCGTGCCTAGGCCACGTGTCGCACAGTAGCGAGGCCATGTGTCGACCAAATGTTCAGCCACGTGTCGACCTGTTCAGGTGACATGTGTCAGAAGTGTTTTTGGGTGTATACAGTAATTTTTTTGTAGTATATTCAGAAACCCTAAAAATAACATTTTTATCACATTTTGTGTGTTTTCCTATTGGAAATTGCTTATAATTAGTTTGTTGAGATAGAAAATAACAACTAATTGATTTCTATTTTGTGATTTTACAGAAATGGCAAATGGAGACAATAGGACTGTGCCTACGCAGACTTCTGAGATTTATATGCCTCCTTCTGCAAGTCATGCAGAAAAGCCTGAGAAGTTTAATGGAGCAAACTTCAAGAGGTGGCAGCAGAGAATGCTATTTTACCTGACCACCTTGGGACTTGCGAAGTACTTGACTGAAGATGCGCCACCCAGTGATAAAAAGAGTGATAGGGAGACACTCGTGGCGGTGAATGCATGGAATAATTCCGATTACCTATGTCGGAATTATGTTTTCAATGGTCTTTCTGATGCCCTGTACGGATTATACTGTGGTGCGAAGTCAGCTAAGGAGCTGTGGGAAACACTGGACCACAAGTACAAGACTGAGAATGCTAGGTCCGGAATGTTTATTACAGGCCGATTCTTAGACTACATAATGGTGGATACGAAGCCATTAATGAACCAAGTACATGAGTTGCAAGTGTTGATTCAGGAAATGCATGCTGAAGGGATGATCATGAATGAAGCCTTACAAGTGGCTTGTATGATTGAGAAGCTACCTCCAAGTTGGAGTGACTTCAGGAATTATCTGAAGCACAAAATAAAGGAGATGGATACGGAGGCTCTTATTGGCAAGCTTCGCATTGAAGATGACAACAAAAAGTCTGATAAGAGAGCTTCGAAGGCCGGATTGAAGGATAATGTTATGGAGCATGGTCAAAGCTCTAATAACAAGAAGAAGACTGGAAAAGCTTCCAAGCTGGGGCCTAAAGGAGGAATCTCCAAGAAGGCCAGGTTTCAAGGCAGATGTTTTAACTGTGACAAGATGGGTCATAGGGCTGCGAAATGCAGGCTGCCAAAGAGAAAAAGGAACCATGCACAGGTGATGGAGGACATCACTCGAGAGGTTGATGAGATTGACCTTAGTACTGTGATATCTAAGGTGAACTTGGTGGGATCCAATCCTAGGGAATGATGGGTAGATACTGGTGCAACCCGCCATGTGTGTTCAGATAGGAGTATGTTCACTTCCTTCAAACCCAAGAAGAATAGGGAGAAGTTGTTCATGGGGAACTTCGTTACCTCAAAATTCCAAGGTGAGGTCAAACTAATCCTGAAGATGACCTCGGGAAAAGAGCTGACTCTAAATAATGTACTGTATGTTCCAGACATTCGCAAGAATCTGGTATCTAGATCGCTACTGAGCAAACATGGTTTTCGCTTAGTGTTTGAGTCAGACAAGGTTATTTTGTCCAAATTTAGGATGTTTGTGGGAAAGGGCTATATAGTCAATGGTTTATTTAAACTTAATGTAATGATTGTAAAGCCTAAAGAAATGAATAAAGTTAGTACTTCTTCTGTTTACTTACTTGAGTCTTCCATTTTGTGGTATGGTAGACTAGAACATGTTAATTTTAATTCTCTACGGAGGTTAATTAACTTAAATCATATTCCCACATTTGAAATTGATTGCAATTATAAGTGCGAAACTTATGTGGAAGCAAAATCAACGAGGTCATCATTTCAAACAATTGATAGAAATAATGAACCTTTGGATTTAATACATAGTGATGTATGTGATTTAAAATTTGCACCGACTAGAGGTGGTAATAAATATTTTATTACCTTTATTGATGATAGCACGAAATATTGCTATGTATACCTGCTAAAGAGTAAGGATGATGCTATAGAGAAATTTATTCTCTATAAAACGGAAGTTGATAATCAACTTAACAAAAAGGTTAAAGTGATCAAAAGTGATCGTGGTGGAGAGTATGTGACTCCATTTGGAGAGTATTGTGCTCAACAAGGTATAATACATGAAGTTACTCCACCATATTCGCCACAATCAAATGATGTGGCTGAACGAAAAAATAGATGCTGATAAGTTCTAGAGTACCTTAGAACTTGTGGATTGAAGTCATGTTGTTGGCGAATGAACTTTTAAATAAGGTGTCCTGGAAAGATCAGGTAAAGACACCCTATGAATTGTGGAAGGGAAGACAACCCTCCTACAAATATTTACGAGTATGAGGGTATCTAGCTAAAGTAGTGGTACCTACACCTAAGAAGGTGAAGATAGGTCCCAAAACTGTTGATTGAATTTTCATAGGATATGCACAGAATAGTAGTGCATATTGGTTTCTTGTGCATAGGTCAGAAATTTCTTATATTCACAATAACATAGTATTGGAATCGAGAAATACATCATTTTTCAAATATATTTTTCCATATAAAGTGGATGAAGGACCGAATTCGTCTAAACGAGCTTACGATACTATCGGTGATGATGATAACGATAGTGATCTAGAGCAAGAGAATGAAGATAAGACTGAGGATGAGATTAGACGTAGCAAAAGAGTAAGAACCGAAAAATCCTACGGTCTGGATTTTCTTATATATATGCTAGAAAGTGAACCTCAAAACTTCCAAGAAGCTGTAAATTCTCTTGAAGGAAATTTATGAAAAGAAGCTGTAAAAAGTGAGATTGATTCCATCTTACAGAATCACATTTGGGAATTAGTAGATCTTCCTCCAGGTTGTAAACATTTGGGTTACAAATGGATCTTTAAAAGGAAGATGAAAGCAAATGGAACAATAGATTAATACAAGGTAAGGCTTGTAATTAAGGGATACAAGCAAAAAAAAAAAGGCTTTGATTATTTGGACACTTATTCTCAAGTAACGAGGATAAATTCCATAAGGATGGTACTGGCAATCGCTACATTGCAGGTTCTTGCAGTACGTCAAATGGATATGAAAACAGCCTTTCTTAATAGAGATATAGATGAAGAGATCTATACGAAGCAACCTAAGGGTTTCACTGCTCCAGAACAAGAAAAGAAAGTCTATAGATTGGTAAAGTCCTTATATGGACTTAAACAAGCTCCAAAGCAATGGCATCAAAAATTTGATAATGCCATGCTAAAAGATGGATTTAAAATAAATGAATATGACAAATGTATCTATGTAAAAGATACAGAGAATGGATATGTCATTCTATGTTTGTATGTAAATGACATACTCATAGTAGATAGTGACGACAATATGGTCCGAACTACAAAAGTCATGTTAAATTCCAAATTTGACATGAAAGATATGGGACTTGCTGATATGATTTTAGGTATGAAAATCACGAGAACTTCGAATGGAATCATTCTTATTCAAACTCATTATGTAGATAAAATACTGGCTAAATTTAGTAATAATGATACTAGTATAGCCAGAACACCCATAGATTTGAGTTTACACTTATCCAAAAATAAAAGGGAAAGTGTATCTCAAGTGGAATATGCTAGGGTGATTGGAAGTCTGATGTACTTGATGAGTTGCACCAGACTAGACTTAGCCTACGCTATAAGTAGACTGAGTAGATATACGAGTAATCCAAATGAAGATCATTAGAAAGGGATTGTAGGAGTACTAAGATACTTGTGATATACTCGTGAATACGATCTGTACTATACAAGATATCTTGCTTTATTAGAAGGTTACAGTAATGCAAATTGGATATCAGATGTTAAGGACTCAAAGTCCACTAGCTGGTGCAGCCATGACATGGAAGTCCTCAAAACAAACTGTGATAACTCAATCCACAATGGAATCTGAGTTTATCACATTAGATAAATGTGGTGAAGAGGCAGAATGGCTACGCCAATTTTTAGAGGACATTCTTAGGTGGCTTAGACTTGTGCCAACAATAAGTTTACATTGTGATAATCAATCTGCGATTGGCAGGGCACAGAATATTATGTATAATGGAAAATCTAGACACATTCGTCGTAGACATAATTCTATCAGACAGTTAATCTCAACTGCAATTATCTCAATAGATTATGTAAAATCAAAAGATAACACTACGGATCCGCTAACCAAAGGGTTAAATAGAGAATTAGTTGAGAATTCGTCGAGGAAAATGAGATTAAAGCCTGTGAATAAAGTCAATATGATGGAAACCCAACCTAGTTGACTAGAGATCCCAAGATCTAGGTTCAATAGGATAATGCAATTGTAAAAATTGGTATGGATCACTGTGGGGGTTAATCCTATGCCCATTCCTATGATGAAACAGTGATAGAAATAAGTTAAGCATAAAATATCCTTTTAATGATTCCTATAGGTGTGTTTTGGTAATCTATGCATAGTCATGCTGATTACGTTGGAAATATGAATCACCTATGTGAGAGAGAAGAGTGGCCAATTCTAAGGAGAATTATTGAGAGCGCAATTCTTTAAAAACTCTCACAGAACCAGGGAGGTGTTCAGGGCCAAAATGAACACAACAGTGAGAACTGAAATGTACCAGGAAGGAATCATGTGTGGGCTATATTGTCATTTATAAAAAAGATAAAATAGTTCAAAGATATCGCATCTACCATAAGTCAGTAAAGAAGATGTAGTCTCATAAGGGAAGGTTCAAAGAATAACATCTACCTATCCTATGCAGGTTCCAACTGCAGATCTTTACCACAAGAGTCATATTTGTTTTAGAAATTAAATCATTCATGCGGGGGATTGTTGTATTTTGGGCCAAAAAATTTGAATGATTTGTAAATGGGCTTTTGGGCCTTTATTTTTGGTTTTTGTCTCCTATGGTTGATGGAAAAATGGTGTTTTATTTTAATAAATAATTTAAATATTTTTTGTAAGTTTGAGAGTTTTAAGGAAATAAAAACTCTGGGATAAGTGGTGGAAGAGGACACATTCTTTCAATGTATTTTTCAGTTTTAGAAAACACAGAAAAAAAAAAGTTTTCTGCAGTTCTTTACGTGAAAAACAGAGAAAAAATCACAGTGATTTTGATATAGTGGTAAAGTAAAAGTACACTGATAGTTCGACGGGACAAGCTTCAAAGGTGTTTTATCTGAAAGCTTTTGCAGCCGTTGTATCCTGGGAGACGACCGTTAAAAAACATTTGCATCGATGGGACGGAAATCGTCTTAAAAAGACTGTGGTACCACACAGACCTTGGTTAGACTTCTAGAAATCAGATCTATTAAGGAAATATAGATTCTAATTATTTTAATTATTTTATGTAATTTTATTTATTTTATATTAATATTTCCACATGTATCTACATATATATATATATATATATATATATTCATACATTGGTTCCAACAGTAGTAAGGAATGGAGTTTGCATTTTGTTGATGGGTAGCAGCTTCAAGGGTCAACTTCAGCAGTGCAATGGCGTAGACTAAAACAATCATTATGAAAAGAAGCGTAACCAAGCTATGTTCTTTGAACAGAGTAGTTCCCGACCCTTGGTACTTGATTTCCACGAGGGTAAGCATTGAACCAATGATGAACCCGAAAGCCGTATGGAACTCGTTGCAGGGCCCATACTGACTTTGCTCTGACCTACAATCATAAAAAAGAATTCAGCAAATAATTTTCTTTGTTGCCAAACAGTAAATTATAACTCTGAAGAAGAACAAAAAATTAAAAGTACAAATAAACAGTTGCCCTGCTAACCTCTCTGGCACCCTATTCGCCATTTTCTTCTTCAGGACCGACTATATGAGCTTCTTTGGACTAGTAAGTTATTAGAGAGCACTTTTCTTTTATAGACTTTGATACTCGTAGTAGGCAGAAAAGAAATATAGAAATATTAAAGAGTTAATAAGTACAGTATCAAAGGTTTGACTACGAATCATCACATAGTATATTACAGCTAACTATATATATATATATATATGATTTTAAGACATGCCTCCCTTCTCTTTGGGGGTTTCATGAAAAACAAAGTGTTAAAACTTTAAAGAGAAAACATAATAATTACAATTAGTCTTAGGAACAGCTTTAAATTCTATCTTGATGAAAATCAAGTAAGCCTATATATCGACAAGACATCAAGATTTCTATCCTCTTAATTATTTTGAAGTTTTAATTTTATAATGAGCTTGAAATATCTTATCTTAATTTCCATACAATTTTGTTTTAATTTGTTAATATTATTTTCTATTTTAACTGGGCTATTCACAACCACAGGTATGTGATTTTGATTATAATCTTATATTTTTTCTACATTTTTTTGTTTTTTTTAAGAATCTTGTATTTTTTCTACATGTTCACATATATATGCTTGTCTTCACATGGAGAGTAGTACTTCTTTATTCCAACACGACTCATAAAATTTTTGCACTTGTTAATATCCAACTCTAGATGGATCAATTAAATAATTCCACTTGCATGAATAACTTTTAAAAAAAAAAAATTCGAAAAACTTATCTCATTTGAATGGATAGAAGGAATGAAAATGATATTAATAGAATCAACTCTGTGATGCAGTAGCACGGGCTAACTCATGCCACCTCATCATTTTTCAGGTTGGGAAAAAACAAAAAACAAACAGATTTACATAAAGTGAGACTTTTTTTGACCTCTTCTGCGTGCAAAGCTTTCTGCGAATGTGGTAAAAAGTGGGCCAATGCACAACGACAATAATTGACCAACTTAAATAAATGAAACAAAGTGTTGAAAATCTGCGTCAAGTTTAATTAATAAACATACATGTGTAGACTGTCTATTTCATACTAATCATCAAACAATTTTCTCATAAAAAAGACTAATCATCAAACAATTTTGGAATTCGGCTCTTCAATAGAGACCTAGTAAAGGTCGGACCCAAACCAAGGCCCATCTTTCTAGGACTTCCGGTAACCAATAACGAGTTTCACCTGCTATAGCAGGTGTTTGAATTAAAACAGTTGATATTGTAAAATATATATATATATATATATAATAGTTGGTATTTATTTATTTATTTTTTTTTGGGAATAAAATTAAATAGTTGATATTGAAAATATACAGTACGTGATGTTTTGAATAAAAAGGGCTGAAATGTTATATTGTCTACATTAATGCCAAAGTAACATGAAGGGTTTTTCTTTGTCAATTTGTAGTACAATGAAAAACTGTGCGTTTTATATAATTTGGTTTCCTAATTAAAATTACACTTGAAAGTAGAGCTTCATTAGCATGAAATTAATTAAAGTTTGAGAGAGAGCTAAATCATACAGCCGATTCTAGCTGCTGGTTAATAATACAGTTAGATCTCTCCTTGAACCTATGCCAAACGTTGAGAACAAAGGAAAGCCCTGCTTCAATAGCTATCCACTGAAAAAGTCTTCCATAGCTTTGTTTTATCAGCTGGTGTAAGACAATCAAAGGCACAATGATCAACGAGAAGAAAACGAGGCTTCCAAGGAAAGGTGGAAGAAGAACTGATAGTAGAGAGATGGAAGAGAGAGATCCTGAGATGACAGCGACATCACCGGAGATTTTGAAGTTTTAAGACGACAAAGACGACGATGGCATTTGATGTCGGCTGCAAAAGAAAAGCAGTAGATTAATGTGGCCACCAGAAAAGTCCATATGGCCCTTGTGTGAGTTTCAAAGGGAGAAACTAGTGCCACTTGACATTTCACTTGAAAGACACCAATTAGCAGGGGAGCTAAAGTGTCAAAATATATTCGGTTAAGGAAAGAAATATGCTAATTATCCTATGTGTAAGATATAATTTGAGTCTAAATTGGATAGGTCTATATAGGATAGTTATATGTGTTAGAAGAGTGTTAGATGAGTATGGAGATATACATATTAAACTTATGCTATACAAATATTTTTAAGTTAAAACAACAATTAATTTCAAGACTTTTGGTTCTGTGGTACAAAGATTGGAGTTAAATTTTGTATGTATATATATATATATATATATGCTGAGAGTGTCTAGAATAGGACCAACCGCATGGCTTTCATCAGGACAAAAAACGTGATAGAATAAGGACCATTGGATTGTAACACTCGGCATCAACGGCCCAGCTTCAATTGCAAATCTCACATTAGAATTTTGGCCAAATCTAACATTCCCGCTCGCAGCAGCTCACATTTCCACTCTCACCAGCTCGAAACACTTTTGCCAAAATTCCCAATCGCACCAGCTCGCACCACCCTTGCGAACCAACCAGCTTGCACCACCATTGCTACCCTTGCGAACCCACCAGCTCACTCCTCTTCTACTCTACTTCCTCTTCTCCTCTTCTAGCCGCCGTGAGTGCCTCGCTAACAGAGTGTGAGTTTGTTGCTAGTGCTTCATTCCACTTCTTCATTTTAATTGCTTCATTTTGACTTTATCTCTGTCCTTTGTTAGTAATTTTATATTTTGTATTTTTTTTTTAATTATGGTTTTATGTTGGTGATTTTATGCTTTGTATTTTTTTCATTCAATTACCTGGATCCGATCATGGAGAGATACCAAATTATCACTTTATTTTATGTAGTCTTGCATCATTGAAATTGTTAAAACCGAAAATATGAACCAATCATAGAACTATTGGTTGCAAAGAAAAGATTCTAAAAAATAACTATAAGTCTGAATTGAGTTCCGTTCAAATTTAAAATGCACCATCACTTGAAAATTTCTGCTTCAATAATGTAACTAAAAGAAAAAGAAAAACAAATCTAATTAAGGCCATCATATCCCATATATTTATGTATTTAAAAAATAAATAAATAAAACAATTGGACTGCAGCAAAGTGGTGTGGTATACAATTTTGAGATTGTGGCATCTTAAACTACCAAGCAAAAAAATGTATATATATATCGTTGAAAAGAACTCTAGCAAATGAAATTATAGCTTATTGCATGTAAAACGATTAAAAGTTTTACAAATAGAAAGTTCATTGTTTGTTTATCTATTTATTTATTAACATATGTAAGAAAAAGTAGGACGTCGTAGATGAAGAGATTGAGAAAATGAAAGGATTGAATCAAAGTTACAAATAAGGAAGGTCATCAACTCTAATCCTAATGTATTAGGTGATGGGGAGTGTGGAAATTTCTTACAACCTTCTACTCTGAGATTGCATGATTTTCACTTAAACTTGTTTATATCTAAACATAATTTTGTTTTTTTGTTCACCATTTTCTTTATTTATTTAGAATCATCATCATCTTCCATCATATATATATAGCCATCCAAGTCTATGTGTGGGTGTGATTAGAATCATTAGATTCATATTGTGTATGTAGGATTCGATATTAATTGAGCTACTTAGCTAACGAATTAATATATATATATATATATATGTTCATTTTGCTTGATGAAAGACAGGGAAGGACATATGCATTTTGATAGTATGGAATGAAAAAGAGAGAGAAAAATTTATAAAAAAAAAGAACTTATAACATATCAAAATTTAGAATATATATATCTATATGATCAGCAGCAGATCAGAACAGTATAACATATATAAACTTACATTTATTTATTATGTCATCTAGAAAGTTAAGTAACTTACAAATTAAACAAATTCAAAAAAACAAAAAAAAAAAAGGTGACACTTCAACTACAGCGTTTTATCACCGTCAAATGCCTCGTAACTTCACATATGAATGATATAATGAAACTGAAGGTTAAGAAAACCCAAGAAGAGTTTATCGTAACCAACTTTGCTTACAATAATTTAGACCTTTCCAATTTCTGTTAATTTATTGTATTTAATGAGTTAGTGGTGATAAAAATATTCTGGCAACTTCATGCTCTGTTAAACAAAGATGACATTAAGCAATATGACCATATAGCAATTATGAGATGATCATAGCAAATTTATGCAAGCAAAACCAAAGTCACAACCAGAAACTGCCAATTGGAAATTAATGAATCATTTCTATATATTAACTTCAATTTGTACACCTGTAAACCTTTTGAAGGAAGCAAATTATACACAACTAAAGTAGAACCAAATAAAAACTGAGAAAAGAAAAATTAACCACGAAACCACACACAAGAGGCATATAAAACTTGGCCCATCTTGAATAAGCTTAGGATTTGGCTGCGTGCCTCCCAGGGAAGGCCCATTCCTTGGTGGTGGCAATTCAACCCTTTTCACAACCCATCACTGGCATAACCAGGGCCCATTTTGATTGTTCTTTGGTATAAGTGAAAAGGAAGAAAAACAGCAAGAAAAAGAAAGAAAGTGCAAAAGAAAATTCAAGAAAGAAAAATCAGAAAAGCAGAAAACTTCCAGAGAAAACTTCCAGAGTTCTTTTTCGAGTTATTGTAAAACTGATTAAGAACAAGAAACTAATACATCAAGTATTTGTATTAGTACTCTAAAAACAGAAACTAACAAACTTATAACTAAAATACAAGCACGTGGTGGGTCACATGACAATAAGGAAGTTGATATCTTGCCCTGCCATTCTGGTGATCTGGAACACTAAAACCAAAGATAGAGACATAAAAAAGACACCCTATTTTAGCGTTACATATATTTAAGAATTTTAGCGTTACATTTATTTAAGTTATCGAAACCTTTACTGGTATATATATGTTTCAGACAGGTAAACCTTTACCTCCGGTTCTTATTTCGTCATAGGCTTTCGCTGCCTGCCTCCCAGTAACTGCCCTTTCCTTGGTAGTGGAAATACAACTTTCTTCCTCTCGTAGTGACTGTAATCGTCTCCATCTTTTTGGTCCTCCCTTTGATGACGCTCACCAAATTCTCCTCCCTCAAGAAATATTTTCAGCTCGACCCCGTCGACATATCTGTTATAGCCCCAACACCAGCAAATCCACGGCCATTTTTGGTTGTTCTTGGCTGAATAACGATAGAAGTGGATTTGCCTAGTGTCTAAGTACAGGGGAGTTGATATCTCATGACCATTCTGATGTTTTGGGTCATCGTTGTTGGAGAAGAGGGAACAGCCAAATAGAGACAGAACCTTTGTAAATGACTCAAACACATTGTTTGTTAGCGTTACAGAAACTAAACTATCAGTAAATGAGGGTAACCTCCATTCCCATCCGTATGAGTAAGGTTTTAATATCTTCATATCTGCAATTTCTACTTCATCAGACCAGATTGCTTTTGACCTCGTCATGTTCTTCCTCCTCCTTAGTCCATCAACCTTATAGTTTCCCCATTGCATATCTTTGGTATCCCCATCTAGCATAACTTCTGTATCCTCATCTTCACCCTTTGTCTCATAATTTCCACATTCATTAGTTTCAACATCCTTGCTTTCCCCATCTGATGTACCTTCCTTATTCTTATTTTCTCCCTCTACATCATAACTTCCGCATTCGTTCAGTTGCACATTAATGTTGCTTTCGCCATCTAAAATAACATCCCCTCTTTTCTCTTCTTCTTCTCTCTCTGGTACTACTTCAACAATGCTTTCATGATCACTGCGACCATCTACGGTATCACTATTACTGGAAAATACACTCCCCCTCGACCAGTCTAATATTCCACTACTAGAAGTAGTAGTACTATTTCCAATACTATTACTATGGGAATAGTGATTGGAGTAATGATGACGAAAAGGAACTCTCAATTGTCGATCTATATCAATTGTAACAGAATCCATCTCTAACGGCTGATCTTGGTCTTGCAACAGAGTTTCCTGTCGAGCAACAGAGCTGCTGATTCCATGTTCAGCCAAGGAATTCCCGTAATTTCTGATTATGAGCAACAAAAAACAATAAACATAAGCACCAAACATATACCAAAGATTTGGTCCTGATCCATTACCATGTCCAGCAGGAATCTCCATAGAAGCATCCATAGTCAACTGAAGGATAAAGTCGAATACACCGAATCCTGCGCTCCCCTGCTGCCTTTCCCTAGCACATGATATCACCAAAGCAAGAACGGAAAACGATCCAACACCCAATAAATCATTCACCTTTCCTGATCTATTGCTTTGTTCCTCCGTCGTAGATTTTGAATGATGAATTTTGAGCCGAGGATACTTGGTAAGGAAAGTCAACATAGAGACTAACCCCAGCCAAAGTAACTTCACAAGGGCATTCAGCAAGAAATGCATATCACATAACTTTTCAAACATATCATTACATTTCAGAGGCATAAACACAAAGAAAGCAACAGTTAGACTGAGAATAATAAAACACATGCCTTTCCAGTTTGTATCATCCACAAATTGCATCTTTGAGAAGGATCCGTGGAAATAAAAAATCAAACCTCCGGCTGCGAAGATAAACCTTGTAATGGTTGCTGCAAAGTTTTGGAACGCCATTGGTAGCCAGAGCCAGAGCCAGATCCAGATCAATGGAGAGATCAAGAAGGCAGATGGAAGAGAGTTGGTAAAGATGGAGTACACAGAGAGTTGTTTTGTGCCTGCCTCTTCTCGAACCTGTAATATGGTGGACACGATTCACCCACTTGACCACAGGAATAGAAGGTTGGGCATGGAGTACACAGAGAGAGATAGAGAGAGAGATAAAGAACCGGAAAAAATGGGGGTTAACCGGCAGAGTCAACAAAAGGCAAACATATAACCCTAAAGAAAAAATAAAAATAAAAGCAAAAAGCGCAAAAGAAAAGGAAAATATTTTTTGGGGTAAAGATGAATTTTTTATAGCCGACCAAAAAACATATATATAAATATATATATATATATAGAGGTGCGAATGGGAGAAGAAGAGAAGAGAAGAGAAAGGGTGGGATGGGAAGGGGAGATTCCAGCAAAATTTTACAGGTGAGAAGCTATTCAATCTAGGTCGTTTATGCTAGATATGACAATCTAATGGCTTTCATTTCTTCATTTGTTTTTTTGGCAAATAAAACATCTGATCGGTCCTGTTCTTAGTGTAGAACCTCCTTATATATGCTTATTTTTCAGTTTTAATTAAATTTTAAGCTTAAATTTTGATTCGAGTTTGAACTCGAACTTATTTTAAATAAATAGCCAAATTGAGATAACTTCCATTTTTATCACTAGCAGAATTATCACTTCCTAACGTGCAAGCAAAATCAAGCTCTTAGCTCTCCCAATTACGGATCCAATTCATGAGAGATGAACCACATCCTATATATCATTCTTTATATGTCTGAGCACTTATCATTCTTTACATGTATGTGCACTTATTCACAACCACAGGTATGCGATTTTGATTACAATCTTATATTTTTCCTACATTTTTTTTTTTTTTTTTTTGGCTACGAATTTTATATTTTTTCTACATGTTCACATATGCTTGTCTTTGCATGGAGAGTAGTACTTCTTTATTCCAACACGGCTCATAAATTTTTGCGCTTGTTGATTTCCAACTCTAGATGCATCAATTAAAAATCCCACTTGCATGAATTGCTTAAAAAAATGAAATTTTTTTAATATTAAAAAATATTTGAAAAAGAAAAGAGGATAACGTATCTCATTTGAATGGATAGAAGGAATGAAAATGATAATAATAGAATCAACTCTGTGATGCAGTAACTCATGCCAATTCATCATTTTTCTTGTTGGGAAAGGGGCAAAAAAAAAACAAATAGATTTAGATAAAGTTACCCTTTTTTTTTTTTTTACCTCTTCTTCATGCAAAGCTTTCTGCGACTATGGTAAAAATGAAAGAAAGTGTTGAAAACCTGAACCAAGTTCATTAATAAAGATACCTGTTTGGAAGATACCTGTTTTGACTGCCGGCTTCAAACTGATCATCAAACAATTTTCTCATAAAAAAAACAAAACTAATCATCAAACAATTTCGGAATTCGTCTCTTCGAAGGAGACCGAGTAAAAGCCGGACCCAAACCAAGGCCCATCTGTCTCGGACTTCCAGTAACAAATGCCATGGTTTATTCTCGTGGGCTAGGCCCAAAGGGGAGTTTCACCCGCTATGGTGTTTGAATTAAAACAGTTGAGATTGTGTAAAATAAAATAAAATAAAATTGTATAGTTGGTAACTTTTTTTTTTTTTTTGGAATAAAATTAAATAGTTGATTTTAAAAGTATACTATAAAAGTATACTATACGTGTTGTTTTGAATAAAAAGGGCTGAATTGTTATATTGTCTACATTAATGCCAATGTAACATGAAGGGTTTTGCTGTGACATTTTGTAGCACAATGAAAAACTGTGCTTTTTATATAATTTGGTTTCTTACTTAAAATTACGCTTGAAAGTAGAGCTTGAAATTAAAAAAAGGTTTGAGAGAGAGCTAAATCATACAGCCGATTCTGGCTGCTGCTTAATAATACAACTAGATCTCTCCTTGAACCTATTCCAAATGTTGAGAACAAAGGAAAGCCCTGCTTCTATAGCCATCCACTGAAAAAGTCTTCCATAGCTTTGTTTTATCAGCTGGTGTAAGACAATCAAAGGCACAATGATCCACAAGAAGAAAATGAGGCTCCCAAATAAAGGTGGAAGAAGAACTGATAGTAGAGAGATGGAAGAGAGAGATCCTGAGATAACAGCAACATGACCGGAGATTTTGAAGTAAGTTTTAAGACGACGACGAAGAAGACGACGGTGGCTGCTGATACCTGCTGCAAATGAAAAGCTGTAGATTAATGTGGACACCAGAAAAGTCCAAATAGCCCTTGTGTGAGTTTCAAAGGGAGAAACTAGTGCTCCTTGGCATTTCACTTGAAGGACACCGATTAGCAGGGGATTCAGAAGTGCAAACGCAGTATGCCATGGCATCCAAGAACTCAACTCTTGCAATTCCAACCTGCATAATACTCATTTTAATTATACAATTATACGTATTTTAAGAATTTCATTAAATTGATTTGTGTGATCATTATTTATAACTTTTTAATTTATTGAAATTTGTTTGTACGATGCTAACTTATAACAGAAAAAATAAAGAGATCAAAGGGCCCAGAAATTGTGGAAAAGAGGAGACCAAAAAGAAGAAGAAAAAACAAAAAAGGAAATATTGAAAGAGAATGTATCAGTACTGTAAATGATGGAGGCATTTATGGACCCCGCTTGTCTACCATAAGGCTGGAAATAATACAAACAACCAGAATTTACATTTTATAATTGAAGCATTTTTCAATTTTATCGCCTAGATACATTAACGTAGTGGCTCATACAAAGTGTCAGCCACTCTGCACTAATTATAAGTAGAGCATATTTTCCTATGCAAATTTCTACCCTACGTAAAGTTACGAAGTGTTTACTAGCCTAGATTACAATATATATATATATATATATATAGAGAGAGAGAGAGAGAGAGTGTGTGTAAATTACAACGCACTATTAAGCAATCGAATTAATGATATAAATTTATGATATAGATAGAATGGTATTGGCCTGGAGGGCCAGTGCTTTCTTTATATATGTATAGTGGTGTCGGTAATAAAACTCTCTACAAACTGGGAAATGGGAATATCACAGTCTCCTTAATACAAGGTTTATTATAGACACATGATAAAGATGAACCAATTAATCTTGACTGAGTTAATAAACCTAAAGAAGGAGGTGAAGGCTGAAGGGTCTGCTTTAAATGGAAAAAGATGAACATGCACAATTGAGAGTGTCATATCTTACATGGCAAAGACACAGAGAGCCGGTCGTGAAAAGACATTCTTATGTGTATATATATATATATATATATATAATTCCTTACATGAAAACGATATACAAAAGCAGACTGGCTTTAATTTTGTTCCAGCTGGTATTCATAACAATACAACTGGTGCACACTGGAAATATTAGCTACAATAGAATTGCAATAGGGGGACCATAGATAATACTAATGTCCATGTTGTTGTTTGATCAGTTCAAACTAATTAGTGAATTAGGCCTATGTGTATGCATTATCTATTTTGTTGAGATGAGATGGTGATGTTGAGATACTAGCACGCTAGCTAGCTAAGGGATGCTGGAAGTAACGTTGCATGCCTCTGCTCTGATTGCCCCTCGTATGCACTACATAACATAAAACGTCCTCATACGGCCATATAGAACTAGAATGGTAATTAATTAACATATACATGCATGGTAAAGAGAAGATAATGCTATTTTAGAGTTGGCTATACAAATTATTCCATATCTATGAGATTGTGGGTTGGATATATCCCATCTTTTTTTACTTTTTAGATTAGAAATTGTTGTAATAATAATAAAATATATATATATATATATATATCTTGGACGGTCATCTAAAAGGGAAAGAGACAGAGAGTGGAGGAGGATGACCGGCTTAATTTGATTACTCCATATAACTAAACAGACGAAATTTTAATTTTGATTAAAATTCAGAATATAAATATTATATATATATATATATATATTTATAAGACATGGATCGCACCTTTGGTTAGCTGTTTTTTTTCTCTTCATGATCATCAGTTCCCTCTTTAAGGAGGCATTGCTATGTCTCCCTACCAGATAACCACCATTTGGTCCACTTCTCTGCTGTTCTCTTGTTTCCATGTTTCTTGCCCCTTCAGCGCACTAATTAATCTTCATATTCTTCTTTTTATAAATAATTTCGTGGAAAATAGAATTACTACTTGGCCTACTTTTCAGCACATGAGCGTGCCACTAAGTAATTGTCTGCTTCAAAGAGTTCTTCTTTTTTTTTTTTTTTAATTTTTTATTATTTTTGGCGATAATATTGTCTACTTCAAGAGCTTAAATAAATGACCATTATTCTCACTATCTATTTTTATATTTATTATTAAATTATCTTATTTACATAACACATACGGTTACCTGATATAAGTATTTAATTCTATATAAACTTGTTTTTGTCTGATAAATGTCACATTTTAATATTTTTTATAGGTCTCAGGACAACTTAGCAGCATTTTAGCAACGTCTACACTCTTCTATCTTCTTCTTCTTCTTTTTTTTTTTTTTTTTTTGGGGGCTAATGTGTGGTTTTGGGTTGAAATCAACCAATGATCAAAATATATATATATATATATATATATGGGTTTTATAATAATGTGATTTGTCAAGCGAACAAAGCAAATTTGTTAAGACAACTTTTGAATTAAATTAATTCTGTGCAATTGATGAATATATAAAAGAAAAATATATTCCTCACTTAGAGAAAAATATTAAATAATAATAATAATAATTATCTCTCATCAACTTAAATTTTTGTAAAGAAAAAATATAAAATTTCCATTGACTTAAACTTTTAGAACAAATGATAATTTAAGTTATTACTTCTTTTGATTTTTTTTTTTCCTAATACTCACAATCTAATTAGAATTCTTAATCTAACTTCAATACAAAAGTCTCAATCTTATTTGAAAAGTACTATTTTTTTATTATATATATAAATAAATATTTAATAGAGACTTGATCAATGAGAAGGACTTCAAAAAGCAAAAGTGGATTTTTAATGACAATATCAATTAATATTCGTGAGTTGTAAATAAAATGTGAGGCAATAGTTCAAACTAACTAATTATGGTTACAATGCCTTCCCTTTCCTTTACATATGAATTAATTACAATTGTTATGTGGAAGAGAAGTCCAAAGTGTCAAGTGTAACACCCCGTCCCAAATCGCACCGGAATTCGTGCACGTTGACCGAGGTTGACCGTTGACCGTTGATCGAAGGGGGTCAAAAGTTGACTTTTTGACTCGGTGAGAATTTTGAGTTGACTAGGGTACCGTGGCGAAGTGCATGACGCCCTGAGTTCGTAGACTAGTAGCACGTCGAAAACGGAGCTACGGTTTGAAAGTTATGGGCAAAACAAGTTGAAGTGTAAACTGTCTAAAAGGTGCCGGGAGTTGACTTTTTCTTGTGATGTAATTGTGAGTTGACTCTTGTATGGTTGTAAAGTACTCGTCGATACGAGTTCATAGACTAGCGGCACGCTTAAATCGGACATGTGGTTAAAAAGTTATGGACGTTTGAAGTTTACCGGATACCGTATTATTTTAATGTTTTTGGGTCGTGAACAGTGAAATGCCACGTGTCAGCTTCTGAGTAGTCCACGTGGCATGAACAGTGTCATGCAGGGTTTTAATTTTGAAAAACCCTCGGGGAAGAGAGAGAAAGAGAGAGAAGAGAGAGAAAGAGAGAGAGGAGAGAGAAAGAGAGAGAGAGGACCCACTGGCCGCCGGTCATTTTCACGTTTTTCCGGCTTAGTTACTGTACACGCGCCGGCCAGCCAGATTGCCCACCTCATTTCCAGCAAAACCTCCAAATTTCACGGCGAACGGCCGCCGGACGCGCCCGGATCGGACGTCCGAAGTTTGGCGGCGATTTTTCCCCCTCCACCGCCGGCCACCGCGAATCGGCACTATTCCGGCCGATATACAGTACACGCGCCATACACCCAGCATCCTCTCCTCAAGTCCGGCCTACCCGCCAAAAATCACGGCCATCGGACCACCGACGCGCCGGGATCGGAGCGTTTTCCGACGAGGGGTCAAAAATCTTCAAACGGTGATTTCTCCGCCGTCCGACCTCCGTTTTGCTCACCGTCGGTCCCGTTGGATTGCTCTCCTCACGATCTACAAATCTGCAAAATTTCACAGCAAACGGCCACCGTCGGAAATTACTGTTCCGGCGACGGTTGCCGGTGACGTGGCGGCCCGCCGGAAATTACTGTTCCGGCGAGTACCCCAAAAATTCCGGCCAGCTCCAGTCCGCAGTGTTCGACCTCCTGAACCCAAATCCGACTTCCGTTTCCACCAATTCGCGACGGTTTGGGAGAATTGCGGAGCCGAAACCCGAAAAGCTTCCCGATAAAATTCCGACCCCGTCGGGTACGATCATCGGAAATTAAGACCGGATCTGTGATTAGCATCACTCGAGCTTCGATTCGGTATATAATTCGTAAATTTTAGTTATCGTTTGGTGTTCGCTCCCCGGGTACCCATTTGGGGATTACCCGAATAAAATATTAATATTTGTGGTTTTGGTACTGTGGATGTTTAGGTGCACGTGCAAGTAGCGGAGTCGATCCTGCGGAGGATCTTGATTGAGATACGTGCACAAGGTGAGTGACCCACCTTCAAATTAATTTTGGGAATTTAATTGGTGAATATATAATGTGTGATTTAAATATTTGGAATTTAATTTCTATGTGCCAAATATTTATTTGAATTATTGTGGAATTATTTGTGAATTTATCGGATTTAAGAAAATGTGTATTTCACCAATTTATGCCATGTGGAATTATTTTATGGTTTTGAGGATTTTGAAATTGGTGTGGTTTTAATGGTAAATTGGGCACGATTTGATTTTCAAATATTTCAAGGAAAATATTTGGTTATGTTGGTGATTTCAATTTTTATGAAATATGCCCATAAAATATTATGGGATTTGATTATGATATTTCGAGAAATTATTTATGCTTGGAAAAAATGTGGATATTTGAATTGATGGATTTGGGAGTTGGTGGATTTGAAAATCATGGAATTTATGGTATGGATTATAAGGAAATTGTGGAGAATTTCCCGGTTCAAGCGGATGGATTATGCCCGCTATGCTTATGAAAAATGTGAAATTTGTTTTATGATTTAAATTTATGGATTTTATAATTTTTAGATGCACCGTGCACGTACTGGTGTTCTGATTATGTGATATGGTATATGTGATATGGTTAGTGTGCACACGGTTGTGATTAGCGCGCAGGTGGGTGTGAGTAGCGCGCGGTTGATATTATGAGGGTGTCCTGTGGATGCCATCGGAGAGGGCGGCCACCCCCCTTTGGCCGGGACACCAGGTTAGCAGCGGCGCAGTGGGACGCCACGCGACCGTATGCCGGTTTCTTTCTATAACCTCCTGTCTGGCGGTACCTTGGGACGCTGGGTACTGTTGGCGCCACTGGTATATAGTGGGTGTATCAAATGATTTTCAGAACTGTGTTTTAAAAATAAAATGTTTGGAAACTGAATTGGAATTAAAAATATAATTGTTACCGCTTCTGGTATTTAAGTCTTGGTTTTCGGGGAATATGGATAAAGGGTTTTGTGAAATTGTTTTAAAAGGGGAACCTTTCCAACTGAGAGAATTGTAAGGGTTTTGAGAGAAAATATTATTTCCAAATAATTATTATTTATACTTATTACTGTGGTATAGTAGTAGGGTCGCTCACTGAGATGATTAGCATCTCACACTCTTAAATTCCGTTCCTCTAGGTACCAGGTTGTCGGTGTTCACTCGGAGCGGACTTGATCTTCCTCGCTGTTTTAGTTCGGCAGTACCCTGTTATTCTTTTATTGCAGTTGTAATATTTCTTTCACTCTTGTTGTATTTATTTTGCACTGGATTACTGTATTTATTTATTTATTTTTTTTTTTTAAGTGCTGCAATTTGTGGAATCGATTTGTAGTACTGTGGGAGGAATAAGGGGATAATTTTAGAAGTGTGTTTTCAGTGCAGGGAATTTTGTGGTAAGTAAATCCCTTAGGGGAGGCTCTGCCGGATTTTCCGTTGGAAGGTTCGGTAGGGTTTCCCTGGGATCAGGGCTGTCTAGGGTTCCGGGGAAGGAATTCTGGACGGGTCCTGACAGTTGGTATCAGAGCTCTAGGTTCTAGTATTCCTAAGGGACTGTGCATTGTTGTGTGTCCCATCCGTGTCTAATCTCTCGTTTTACCCGCGTGAAAGCGTTCTTTCCGTTTGTCTCGAAGTAAATTCGTTGCTCGAGTTTGAATAACTCTAATCTTCGAGGGTGTCAATTAGGATCATCTAGCCTAACGGGAAATTCCTATGGCCTAGTCGATGGTCAAGGATGCCTTTTCTTTTTGAAGGTCAAGCTTATCATCGTGAATGGTATCCGTTTCGTTCATGGAGAAGAAGGATGATTGCCTAAGGATGTGTGTCGATTGATTTCAAGGCGTCAAAATATTTTCCCGATCGATTATCAAAATTTAAATGCTTTTCAAGGTGTTTTATTCAAGTATTTTTGGTTTGTGTTCATACATGTATCTGTATGTTATATTGTTTGATATTATACTGCACCATATGGAGGCGGCGAACCAATGTGGTCCATGTAGAGCTAGCCCCATGATCATGTTGCCTACGAGCCCGGGGAATTGGACGGCCAATATAGGCAACCACCCTGGTTTGTATTGGTAGCAGAGTGTCGGCGACAGTTGGAATCATGGATTACGTAACATGTAGAAGGTGTCGTACGTACCTCCATTACAAGCGTGCATATTTTATTTTATGCTATGGATTTTAAGATATGATTTTCAATGTGGAGTTTTAACAATTGCCTATGCAAGTTAGGTATATTTGAAAAATATATTTTATTATTTGTTTTATGTTATGGTTTTTCCAAAAGCGACTTAAGGGTTAAGTATCGCCAGTCGAAAATCCAAAGCAGGGTATCGTTGAGTTCAAAAAGGGGATCTTAAAGGAAGCACGCGATTCAAAGTATGCGATACACCCCAAGGGTACCAAGACGTATGGAATGCTCACTGGATGACATGGTGGTTTGGCACGATAAAGGAAGTTGCAAGATCCGAATAAAGGTACTTAGGTCACCGATAAGTAAGAGTAGGGAGATGTAAACATGGATTTCGTGCTTAAACTATCGTTCACAAAGAGAAGGTACGACAGTGTTTAGAGAATCAAGCAAGATCCGGATAGCGACTAAAGTTCTACTTGGTGGTTGATGAGGTTAATGAGATGAGGATGATTCCTTAGGCATGGTTAGATGATTAAGCATGGTTATTTTCATTCTAGAAGCTAAGATCTTGATATCTTATTTCCTTGGAGATTTAAGGTTCATATTGGTGGTGTTTTATCTATTTAAGGTGGTTGATATTGTTGGTGATAATTTACAATGATAAGGAGTATGATTTTTGGGACGTAGTTAGAATTTAAGAAGTGTGGAATACTTTATTGGGTTAAGGATCTAGTGATTTGTTCATAGTATTGGTGGTGATGCTAGAATTAAGATTTAAATTTCTTATTGCTTGAGGTGTGGATTCATGGAATTTATTTGAAATGAGGGAAACTTAGGGTTTTCAAGAATGGTATTTGGATGTTGAGAATTTTATTCATGACCTTGATGAATTTAGTTAAAAGAAAGATTGATGTTTGTCGAGGTTAAGACTATTGGTTAATCAATGAGGAGCAAGGGTTTTATAATTGTAAGTACTAGGAGGGTAATCGAAGATAAGTGAATTAATCTCAACCTTAACTTGGTGATACCAGTATATGAGGAAATTAGACTTAAGTTCTAATCTAACCTTTTAAAGTGCTGATCGAGTCACGAGAGTTGGTTGTTGGTTTAAGGATGCATGCTTTAGAAGCACCTTATGGTTAGCGTTCGACTATGACCAAGACTTGTAGATCGTGTTCTCGTGGACCAATTTGACTATCCTTAATTAGTGGGCATGAGAAGGAAAGTTGCACAAGAGGGAAGTTAAAGTCACTATTAGGCGAATGTAGTGGCAGATGCTTTGAGTAGGAAGGCTACTGGATCCCTTGCTCACATCCAAGTCATCCAACTACCTCTCATGGTGGAGTTGAAGAAGATGGGGGTGTTAATGCATATGCATCCTTCAGGAGTTCTCATGGCTAGCTTCCAGGTACGACCGGTGTTGGTGGATCGTATAGTAGAGACCCAAATGGAAGATCCTAAGTTGAGGACAATTAAGGACAAGGTACAAGAAGGTCTTGATCCGGAATTTTCCATAAGGAGGGATGGAGCCCTCGTGTATAAAGGACGACTTTGCGTTCCGGATATCCCAGGACTCAAGAAGGAGATTTTGGAGGAGGCGCATAGCTCGATGTATGCGATGCATCCGGGAAGTACCAAGATGTACCGGACGCTTGTTAAGTATTATTGGTGGATTGGTATGAAGAGAGAAGTGGCAGACTTCGTATTAAAGTGTTTGATTTGTCAAGCTAACTAATTATGGTTACAATGCCTTCCCTTTCCTTTACATATGAATTAATTACAATTGTTATGTGGAAGAGAAGTCCAAAGTGTCAAGCGAAGGTTCAGCAATCATAATTAGTTTATGCAGTCAAATAAATCAGTTAAATTAGTTAGACTGATTGTAGCTAATCCCTGGACAAGAATTTTTGTTAAACTATAAATTGGGTATTTCTATGGTATAGAAAAACTAATTAAGAATTAGTGACGTATATCTTTTTTTTTTTTTTTAAATATACATATTCAATCTAATTGTCTCACGTTGCCTAAAATATTGCAGTAAGAATATGTATTCGTTTTAATTTATGATATTATATCTGCATTATTTGTCGAAGAAAAAAAATATATTTGCATTATTTGTGGGTCAGCACTAGCACATAAATTAAAGCTGCATTGAAGGTCCCAAAAAAAAAAAAAAAAAAAAAGCTGAGTTCTACGTGTCAAACGGAAATGATGAGTGGATTTTGGGATTATTTGTGAGGACGTGTCATACGACTATTATATGAATCTGGATTTCCGATATTTTCACTTATTCTTTTAAGATTGCTTCAAGGGAAGCTTATTACTTACGTTATTCTGAACTGGTCCTGTTTTTTCTCTGCTTTGATTTATTACTTTTCTAACTCAATTTGCAGGATAATATATGTTTTAAAACTAAAATAAAATTTGGACCACCTAATCGTTTTCTGCCTAAAGATAAAAATGTGATTAATTAAACTTGTAATAAAATTTTGTTTTGTTTATTTATTATCTGTTTTTGCTTTTCTCGGACTACTTTAGTTTAATTAGACAGGCCATTCATCTTATCCTTCTCATGGACTCATGGATGATGATAGTGCGAGTAGACTCAAGGCGTCTTGGAACATGCACCGAGACCAGTGACTTAATTACGTGGGCCCCAAAGTGTTTTTCCCTTCAAAACTCAACAGCTGGAGGATGAAGAAATTTCTTAGTAATTGGTGTTGCGAACAAATATCATGAAGATAGCGTCTTAACAACTAGTTTATTAGAAGGAAGTTAAAAAGAAAAAAAGAAAAATTGTACTCAAATTTTAGCTGTTAATTGCCTGCCCAATCTCTTTAAGCTGTAATTAATCGATTCTCTCTTTCTATCTCATTCCAATTTATTTAGAGGTACGTAATATTATATAGAAATATGGATGTTTGTCTCATGTTAATTGGAGTTTACAATTTTTTAATTTTTTAAAAACAATTATGAGAAAGAAATTATAACTTATACAAAAGCTAGAGCAAATTTATATATACATGTTTGAAATTATAATCTCTTTCTAAATATAATATAGATATATATATATATATATATATATATTTTTCTTTTGCAATTTTTGTATGTGGTCACTAAACTATATTCTAAACATAATTTTTAAGCTTGTTAAAAACCTTACTTCGACTTTAAGTGGTCTGTATTTCAAGTGTTAATTTGTCTTATCTCCCATATATATATATATATATATATATGCCTACATACATTATGATGGTAAATGACGACGAACTTTTTTGTCAAACACAACTGTTTATCTCTTTTTTTGTTTTTTTTTTTTAAGTTTCTTCACCAAGTGTGTCCCACTTCAACATGTTATATCAAGTTGAGCGTTTAGTTTGGGCCCTCCACTATGTTTTATCTTATGAATATGGAAAATGCTATAGAGTTTCTCGCTAAAGCTATATCCTTCCTTTTGCAGTATATGAGACAATCAAAAGCGCCTCAATATCACATAAAAATCTATGAAAATATACTTTGTTATACATTGTTGCCAGAGGAATAAACTCACATTATTGGAAAACCAAGTCTAAGATTCTTTTTTTATTGGGACAGAAGTTTACAATGATTTTTTTCTTTCTTTATTCCTATGCCATTCAAAGTTGAAGAAGTAATGTGGCTATTTGTTTTAGCTTCCTGTACCTCTTTATTTTAAGAATATTATATGATTTATATATAAAAAAATTCTATGGTGCGAACTGTAATAAAAGTCAATATTTTTTTTTTAAAAAATATCTATTTTGTTGTGTATGTGTATACAGTGTATATAACAAATTTGATATTTTTTTTCAAAAAATATTAACTTTTGGTACAATCTACATGTGGACCATCTGTATCGTAGAACTACTCTATACATATATATGTATATATATATATATATATATAATATTTTTAGAAAGCATTTGGACTAGTTGGATTATCTTTGAATGGAATTGTGTCCTGGACAAACCATAGGGATTGGAAGAAGCGCATTAACATTAGACAACATTGGCCACCTAAAAGACAAACAATATCACGTGAGAAATGCGACATTGTTGGCACTTTTTGGAATAACTAAACGTGTGTGAAGAAGACATTTGTACCCAATTAATTCTTAGGAACCATGTATCATATTTTTGAGCTATCATAAACTTTTAATTGAAAAAATAATTAAAAGTAGGTTTCGTTTCATTGGTTCCATACATGGCGAAATTTTTCTTGAGAGAAATAATAATTTGCTTTTTCTTTTTGGTCTACCATTAAGCTATGTTACAAACTAGACCCAGAGAACCATAGAGATGGGATTAATGGAATCGAAACGAGAAACTACAAAGAAAGTTACAAAAGGGATAGTGTTGAGAAATTGCATAATTAACCGTATACTTTTTCAATTCCATTAATTTTTCCATTGATGAGTTAATCGGGATATATTCACTCCAATTGATCCACACAAAAGCGTGCGATTAAACATTTTGTTCTCAGTAGCGACAAATGTGAACTTAAACAAATATTAGATAAGAGAAAACTGATTTGAGCTTTCTTTTTACTTTTTCCCCTTTTCTTTTTTATGTTAAAAGGGACCACATTGACTATATGAGGGTTACTACTTTAAAGGCAACATAATTCAATAATAGAATTTAGTGCCATACAAAGTGACAAAAATCACTTGCAGCATAACTCGGTTAGATCCGTAAATCAAATCAACCAAGATCATATCCTTAAAATCTAATTAAGAAGTTCTTTTCTCTTGCACAAGTTCATCAATCATTTATTTATTTATTATTATTATTTTTTTGTGGATATTGACAAGATCATCAATTTGATATATATTACATATTAATAGAGACATTTATGGAAGTTCTTCAAGGTACCCTGAAACGAGTCCATGTACCAACGAAGGGCTTTGCGGTTCAACCTGTCCTCTTCCATCATCGATCAAAAGAACAATTTTAAATATATAGTAGTTGCTTGTGGATCTAATCACATATTGTAGATATATATATATATATATATACATATATGTATTAATTTAATTTAGACTAAATTAAGTGATATATAAGACTTTTTTCCACGCGAGTAATTAATGAACCCCCACCACGACACGAAACCCATAAGAAAAACAAGTGTCTCACCGCTTACAATTTGGGTTAAAATCAGAATTTCTATGCTTTTTGAATGGGCGGTTGCGAAAGACACGCATGGCTATTAATCAACCATGTCCGAGGAACTAATCCCTATTTGGACAAATCATAACGTCCATTAAATTAGTATAAATTTTGATACATTTTAACCACGTAAAAGATTCAAAGGAAACGACGTAAAAGATTCACAGGCCATCTTGTAAATTTTGTAAATCTCTTTATTCATTGTCAAAAGTTGTTGCTTGAAGACAAATATCCTTGCTATATTTGTGTTGTAAAGTAGTAAGTCACTTTTACTCGATATTGTTTAGATTATATATCATTTTCTTACATGTGCCTGTGCTGGTGCGATCAAGCTAAAAATCAGACCAGATTCAAAAGTGCAGAAACAACACTACTTTACTGTCTGCCGCCTTTAATTGGGGAAAAAAAAAACTCTTAATATTGGAACTTTGATATTTTAACTTATTCCAGAATTTTATTTAATTGATTAATTAGAATATATACGGCATGCTACAAATAGGGGAAATTTACATTTAGACAGGCGGTTGTGGCTGCTGCTCAAGCTCAGTCAAGTTGCTGGCCCTGAACCCATTTCCAACGATGTTAAGAAATAGCGCAACTAGCTTTCTGGTCCACTGGAATAGCCAATGAAAGATGTGATGAATGAATGCGCGTGTGACGATTAGGGGCAAAATGGTCCAAAAGAAGAAAATGAGGCGGCCGAGCAACCTTGGAAGTAAGATGGAGAGCAATGCAACAGAAGAAAGAGATCCAGAGAGGAGAGCAACACGGCCGGAGATTTGAGAGTAAGTTTTGCTTTTGCGTCGATGACATTTTATATTAGCAGCGAAGGCAAAGCAGTAGACTAATGTGGCCAACAAAAAAGTCCGCATATCTCCTGGATGTGTAACGAAGGGTGAATCGTTTGCCCTTTGGGCTTTCACTTGAAGGACACCTATCAGCAAAGGATTAACAAATGCAAATATAGCATGCCACGGCATCGAGTAGATCAGATCTTGTACCCTACACAGTACAATTTCTAATCACAGAAATGTATATATAGATATATATCTTAATTTCCTAAAACCAATGCCCCTATTAAAATGTATAAGCCTTATTTAATGATCCATAATACATATGATGTATGATGCGATATTATATTTTTATTATAATAATATAGTCCGAGGACTTGGGATGATCAGTACTGATAAAGGATTGCACATATTTGATGGAGCCGGATGTGAATATTTTAAAGTCCGAATCTTAATTACAGAAAAAAAGAAAAAAGAAAAAAGAAAAACAATAATAATTAAGATTAACTAAGAATTTGACTTGAACATATATACCCTATCATATTAATTATTTAAGAGTTTTCTTTTATGTGTAAAGAAAATGCATCCAACTAGCTTATATATATATATATATATATATACTAGCTTATATATATATATATATATATATATATATATGGTATGAACATAAATTAACTGAGGTACATGTATATTAGTTTCGTTTTGCATGTCACTAAGTCTTTCATTAGTTTTCCTTTAAAAAATAAAAATAAAAATAAAACAAAAGTCTTTCATCAATTAGTTTTAGAATAAACAAATTAATAAGTGCTAAGAGACCACCCATTTTTTCAAAGAATGCTTTTATAGGCCTACAAGATATAATTTCCTGCAAGATATACGGGCCTACATATAAAGAAACGAGATCAGGGAGTTTTAAATTTTAATCCTTGAGCAATAATTTATATGGCAATTAATATATTCCTTTGGAGAAGTTATCATGATCTAATTAATGCATGGTTTAAGGAATCAATTGATCAGTGCAAATGGAATCCATGAGTACTAGTGCTTGTCTTTCCCCCGTGAAGTAATAATGCATGCCAAGTATCTCTAGAAAGGCTTGTAAAGCTAGCCTGATTAAAGTTTTTTTTTTTTTTTTTTTAAATATTTTGTAATTCACAAAAATCTCTATACTATAAGCATGCCATGACCTATTAATCAACCTCGTATGTTTACCTTTCAAATAATTGAAAGGCAAAAGAAGACAGGAAAACTGAAATTAAAGCAAGGCTTTTGTTTTGCCAAGGTTTTAATAAATCTTCTTGTCCTATACTTTTATTGTATTTCAAAAGAGTTTGCCATCGAACATTCATTTAATGTAAATGTTGCTGTTTGACAACTTGAGCTTATGCATATATACGGTAATGCATATATGATATAATGGTGTGGTTTTGGAGATGGAGATGATGGTTGTGAATGGAGTTTGGACACTGTGGTGACAGCTAGCCTTGTTTATCACGATCTGCGGTCAAGCTCATCGAACCACGGTAGTTAATTACAAAAATAAGCCAAGTATATGAATTGAAGAGACAGATCTATATATTATTTATATAGAAATAATTAATCTCACCTCTGTCTTTTGGCTAATTTCCTTTTTAAGGCTTTGAAACTGTTCCTCCTAACTGGATAACCTGCACTACTCAGCTGCTCGCTGCTATCCATATATATATATATATATATATATGTTGGTGTTGGAAATGATATGAGCTTAATTATCTTCCAGCTAGCAAGCTATGGAAAATTAATCAGCCCTTAAGTAGTGCAGCTTGTCAACGCAGAGGAGGCGGTTGTGGGTGATCATTAGCTTTGCAGAGGATAAGAGAAATTAAGCAGTCCTTTTTAATTTATTATAATCTCCTCCGACGCAACTTTGTCATTTACTAATAGAAAGTGAGATTTGAATGATCAAATCTTAAAATAATACACCTAGTACAAATCTAGCTATAGCTAGCTCTTAATGGAGTTGACCAATCATAACTATAGCTCACGATTTTAAGATTTAAAAATTGAAACATGAGAGACGACCAAAATAAGTTGTTTGCGTGTGTGTGTGTGTGTGTGTGTGTGTGTGTGTATTAATATTAAATATTAAAATATATCTATTAATATTTAATGCTAATTGTATATAATGCATATGCATGGGGCATCGGACATGAGCAGTATCCTTCTGAATCTACTAAGATTTTTCTGGTTTGTGGGCTACTAATCAACTAGCTAGCTAAGAAAATTTTCACCGGATAAATTATTTAACATTGTTTTATATGAATATATATATATATATATATATATTTGACATTGTTAATCTTGTACAAACACATATAATAAATCAACAAATCACATTTAAAACCAAATTCAAAGACATGTCTGAATTCCCCCCGCGCGCCCCCTCCCCTACCCTATTAAACAAATAAAAATTAAAAAATTAAAAATAAAAAAAAATAAAAAAATAAAAAAAGGGAGCCTCGCCCTAGAAATGAAGGTATAAAGACAGTAAATTCTTTATGATATAAAGTTAAGGGCAAACGTCATGGTTAAGCACACCACAGACATCATATATTACGTAACATATGGTGATGGAAAGGCCTCTAGAAGCACTTCTTCATTATTAATGCCCTTTAATATATAAGAAGGAAAGGCCTCTAGAAGCACTACTTCGATGTTGATGCCCCTTTAATAAATAAGGTGGTTCGCCTTTCCAAAGGTGGCGATCAAGTCTTTAATGTTCTATCACTTTCTTTTTTTTTAGATGTTTCCTGGAAATTGGAATGGCGACTCCAAAAAATGCTAGTTAATTTCCTTTTTGACTACAAGCTCTAGTGAAAAAATAATAATAATATCGTTCAACTTTTATATGTATAGTAGCTCAAAATGGTGTTCTAGAATTCCAAATCTTTTTTACCCCTTTTTGACGGATTATGTTTCAAATATCAACAATTAACTGATAATTTCCTCATTATATGATGGCAAACTCACGGTTAGAATTTTTTTCACACTATTTTTTTGCATGCCAATAAACCCCCACTAATGCTTAAGAGATAAAATATGATGGCATGCTTTTCTGATTTGGGCCCTCCATTGTCCATGGACTTCAGACTTCTTAGGGTATAAACAATGAAGATGCTCTTTCAGACTATACTACTTCATGCGGAAAAGCACATTATCTTGATGTCGTTTGAGAGTGATTTTTTTTTTTTTTGGTTTTTTTTTTTTTTTTAACTTTTTCCCCTTGAACTTTGTATGGGATTTTCTTGGTTTAATTATATTCCTAGAATCATTTTCCCAATACTTTTTGTTTCACCACAGTTATAAGTTCATCTTATTACCTAATTAGGTGTGACCAATTTGGTTCTTGCATTTTTAGGTTGTTTTTTTCACCCTATATATTTTGATCTGTTTCTTTTTTCTACTCTTTCACCTACATATATCTATAGAGGAAGTGAGGACTAAGATGACTGGGGAATAAAACCTGAATTCTCTGCGCCATTGCCATGAGCATAGAGTATATGTATTTTAGTTGGAGAGAGAAATTATCTCTTATTATCTCTTAAAATATATTATAAATGTTAACGTAAAATTTATTTATTCAAGTTGGAACGTAACTTTTCTCCTGGAAGAAACTTCCATGTTGTTTACATGTTAAATTGTGGGATTTTTTTTTTTTTTCCTAGGAGTGATGATGTGGACACTATTCAAATTTTTCTCTTCCTCTAACGGTCTGCTTTTTGTTATTTATTTTTTTTATTTTTAATGATCAGCTCTTTCCATGTCTTTGAAGAAAAGAAGGTGCTAAAGAAGAAGAAGAAGAAGCAGAAAGAGAGAGAGAGAGAGAGAGAGAGGACACCAATAATCCAATTAAAAAACCCTGCTAAAAGTGTAACTTTGGAATATTTAGATATTCAAGTGACATGGTTATATCACAATCTGAACTTTTGGATATTTACTCTATAGTTTGTATCAAGTTGAGAAATCATGTATTGAAGAACTAAAATTGACACTTTAATTAATTAGTATATATATAGGCTGATCCATATTCTTTCAGTAAGATTAAAATTGATCATGAAAACACTCAAATTCGTTTATCTTTTATTATTCAACAAGCAGAATGATCACTTGATTCAATAGTTATGATTCGACTAATCCCCACTTGATTAAATCAAGTACATATCTAGCTTTTTCATTAAAAATGAACTTTAATTATATTTATTTTCAAAATATTATGTAATATTAATTCTCATTTATAACCATATTCATTTTAATTTTACGTACGAGCTTCAAAACAAAAAATATATATATTCATATAAAATAAGTCTTAATTATAAGCTTCCTTCATGTTTGCCAAATCCAAATCAAATATATTTAAATTAAAAAATCGATATCTATATATATGCACCTATACACAGTCAAATTTAAAATTAAAAAAATAATCAAATATAAATTTAATAATATAATAAAACATATAATATTTTATTATATATAGATGTAGTATCTTATTCGACAGTTATTATATTGTTTCTCATACTCATAAAAAATATGTATATATATAATATTATATTTTTTTAATTAATAAATATAATTTTAAATATTAATTTTGATGTGATTGAAAGATTTAAAAAAAAAATTGAGATTAATCCTATTAGTAAATGTCTCATTTAAACATCATTGTGTATGTATATAGAGAGGGAGATATATACACCTAATTTCCCATTTATTTTCAAATAAGGTTGATTTGGGTACAAAACAGATCAAAAGCCCAGCCCAATATCCGACGACAACACCCGCCCAAATAACCTTGCCCAGTCTGGTTTACAAGTACCGGTATTTGCCTTCTTTCCTCGGATGAATGACGATTCGTGCCATCCATGGCAACCTGATCGATTTTAAGCTTTGCTGAAACTTGTTAAGAGCAAGGGCTTAGATTTTTGTTACTCAGAAACTGGAAAAAAAAAAAATTATCAAACTAAGCTCCAGAAACCTCTGAAAACTGAGTGAAGCATTCTCTCAGACAACCCTACAGATGATGATCAGGATGCGACCTGTTTGGCTGCTCTTCGCAACTATCGCTTCCTGTTCTTTGCAGCTTCTTTTAGGTTCTGATGACGATACGCTATATACTTATATATAGGCATATAATCTGGCTTAACTTTTTCTATTTCAATTTTTTTTTTTTTTTTTTTGTGATTAATTTTTATTGGAAGTGAGAAATCCTAGTGTTTTACTAGATCTGTAATTTAGATGAAATGGTCTAAAGATTTTATTAGGTATTTTATTTATTTATTTTTAATCCAGATACTGTAGGAGTCCTCTGACGAATCATTTGAAGGCCGTGGATCGTGTCTTAGAAGGATGATTATAAAAGTACAAATTTTTTGCATCTATGACTTTTACGAATTAAGGTTTTAATATATATTACATCTACTAAGTTATATATATATATATATATATATTCATGAGATTGTGTGGAAATGGGACGTAGATTTTTGAGTGTTAATAAGACCAGTAAGTCTGAGGTTAAGATCTAAAACTTGTAAAAAAGTTTGCATGCATGTATCGTACAGGAGAGAATCAGTGATTCTCGATTTTCTTTGCTTAAAAAGTTTCTTGCATCGTAAGCTATTGGCGAGCTTGGGTTCTGGCAGTTTTTTATTCATTGTTATAAATATGATGGTTATAGATTTCCTAGTGTTATTATTTGATGAATTTCTTGTTGCCATACTGCATAATATGGATATATGTGTAAGATTTGTGATTACGGTTTCCATTAGAATTGAGTTTTAGTCTGTTTAAAAATGGAGTTCTGATTTCAGTTTGATGAATTTTGTTGATTCAAATGTGCAGAACAATTCAAACTGGGTTTATGTGTTAGAATAAAGATTTTGTTAGTGCATTTGGTTTTCTGGGTTTCTTTACGTGTGTGGATCTTGAGATGAAGTGAAGAGTTTAAGCGTTTAAATCACAAATGATCTCTGGTGTGCCATAATGTTTACTGCCAATGATTTCAATCTTTGATCAGGAAATGGTTAGTACTGATTGACTTCAGGAACTAGGAAGTGTATTATGGTTAGGTAAAGAAATAATAATAATAATAATAATAGTAAATGAATTAGGGTATTTTTACGTCTCACCATTAATAGGATTGTATAAAGATTAAATGAAATTGCAAAAAGTATCTCTCTAAGGTACTTGTTTGGACTGTCGCTTTCATACTAATCATCAAAGAATTTTCGGCTCTTAATTGATGACCCAGTAAAGGCCGTGTTCAAACCAAGGCCCATCTTTCTGGGTTAGGACTTCCAGTGTAGCCGCCCACACGAAACAACACCCCCAACCCAGCCCCATATATATTAAATAGAATGAAATAGTTGATATTGAAAGTATACTATACGTGTTGTTTGATTAAAAAGGGATGAATTTTTATATTGTCTATATTAATGCTTGACATTTTTATAGTGTAATGAAAAACTGTGCTTTTCTTTATAATTTGGTTTTTAATTTAAGTTGCACTTGAAAGTAGAGCTTCACTAGCATGAAATTAATTGAAGTTTCGAGATAGAGCTAAATCATACAGCCGATTCTGGCTGATGCATCATAATACAACTAGATCTCTCCTTGAACCTTTTCCAAATGCTGAGAACAAAGAAAAGCACTGCCTCTATAGCCATCCCCTGAAAAAGTCTTTCCTTAACTTTGTTTTATCAGCTGGTGTAAGAAAATCAAAGGCACAATGATCCAGATGAAGAAAATGAGGCTCCCAAGAGGAGTGGAAGAGAGAGATCCTGAGATAACAGCAATATGACCGGAGATTTTGAAGCAAGTTTTAAGACGACGATGACGACGAAGACGACAATGGCATTTGATATCTGCTGCAAATGAAAGGCAGTAGATTAATGTGGACACCAGAAGAGTCCAAATAGCCCTTGTGTGAGTTTCAAGGGGAGAAACTAGTGCTCCTTGACATTTTACTTGAAGGACACCGATTAGCAGGGCATTCAGAAATGCAAATGCGGAGTGTGCCATGATATCCGAGAACTCAACTCTTGCAATTCCAACCTGCATATTACGTATCTTTATATATATAATTATACATATTTTAATATGTTTTATTAAATTAATTTGTGTGATCATTATTTATAACTTTTTAATATAGAAGGAGAAGATATCGGTAGTGTAAACATATATGTCTGTTAGCTCAAAATGAAGGAGGCATTTTGGACTGCTTGTCTCTATGTGTGTCTACAATGAACCAGCTGATAAATGGGGTGGGAGAAGTACAAACAACCAGCATTTGCAATTTAATTTAAGCATTTTCAATTTTATCTTGTAGATACATATAATGTAATTTGCAGATGTCTGAACAAAGTCCTACGTTGGCTAAACATAGAGATTTAATGGGTATATAAAAGGCTTTTATTAAGCTATAGGAGGCTCCTTTTATATTTCCTCTTTTTAACTGATATTAACTGAGAGTAGATTTGGTTTGGAACCAGAGGTAGAGCTAGGATTTGAAATTAGCGGGGGCAAATAAACTTAATATAAAATTTACCGAAATTATAAGACGTAACTACACTGCCACTGTTCAATTCCGATAATACCTCAATAATTTCAAAGTAAATTTTGCTTATAAGACAAATATAAATAATAACTATATAACTTAGTTCATCACATTTTTCAAAAAAAAAAAAAAAAGTAGTTTATTACAAATAATAATAAATAAAGAAAGATATGTAACTTTTTTTCTTTTTTGCATATGCTTAATAGCTTATAAAAATTAATTTTTAATTAATAAAATAAGAAGTTAAGGAATCATTAAAAAGATTTTAAAGGGCTAAACATTAGTTTGACTGTCTGCTACTCACGAAATAAGCACTACAACATATCTAGGATTTTATAACATATAATTATAGCATATTTGAAGAATGTTGTTGATAATATAAAATAATAGCATTTTTAATTAGATTAGAATGAACTAGATAAGATTTTACTTTTTAATAGCATTTTCAAATATTTAACAGCATTATCAAAAATAAAAAAAGGCAGAGGATATACACGCCTTGTAAAATACATTAAAAATTAAATGCTTATTTTTAGGATTTGAGGATTAGGAGATAAAATATGATGTTTCCCAAAAAAAAAAAAAAAGCAGAGTCCTAGATACAAAGATTCACTGAGAGTCCATCTACCGTCTCTCTCTTTCTATCTTTGTGTCATCCTCTTTTTCACCACTACCGTCTCTTCACCATGCAGCTTCAATCGGGTGTAAACTCATGTGTAAGTACATCGTCGAGGCAGCTAATCCATTGCTGATTGGCGTTCGGACCAAAAACACAGAGCCTGCTCTATTCTTTGCAGCTATTAATGGAAACAAGGAAACATAGCTATTAATGGAAGAGACTCATTTATCAATGTAACTTCTTATATATATATATAAGTATATTTTAGCATCATTTATTCTCTTCGTTGTTGATCTATATATTTGATTTTTTATTTTGGAAGGTATTGTTGCTAAAGCTCAAGGAAGATCCAATATCAAATCTCCAATCTGAGGATAGGAAGAATGTCGTTCAAAGCTGTATGTAAATTATGCATCTTTATTTCTAATTAAAATTATATTTTAGTTCTGTCTTTTATTAAGTAGATCCTATGATTTTTTAGATCTATTATTCTGGTTACTAAACAGCAGATAACAAATAAATTTAATTTTATCAAAAAAGCAAATCAATTTAATTGGTTGCACTCGTTTTTTTTTTTTTTTTGATGGAATTCAATCATAGTTAACTAATTATAATAATATTAAAAAATAATAATTTTTAGTAAAGACAAAATGTATAAATTTATTAGTAGGTAACAAATAAATTCAATTGTTTGCAGTCCTTCTCACTTGGATTGATGGATTCTAATCACAGTTAGCTAATAAGAAATATTAAAAAATAAACAATAATTTTTTATAAAGATAGAATATAGAAATTTATGATTACTGTCCCACAAAACCAAGCTAGTCATAACCTTTTGTTTTCATAGAAAAAACTAACAAATTAAAAAATGAACATGAAGGAAGCACAACCTCTTATGTAGAGATCCCGATCAGTGATAAGGATACAGGTTAGCCAACTCTTTTAATTACCTACCAAAGGGTGTTAATAGAATCAATAAAAACACTTGGAATTTTGTTAATATCAGTATATATTTTCTACAGGATCCCAATCAACAATTCCTAGCAATGAAATGCAAGGTATAACTTGGCACCAGTAAATATATTGTTTGTGCACTAGATTGACTAACTTATTTCCATGGCAAGTTTGGTACCTGGTTCTTGACTTATTTCATGAGTTATTTGTTATATATATATATATATTTTCCCTTTATTTGTTTATTTATTTTTAATACAAACTTCCTATCTTTCTTTTCTGTAAAAGATTCAGGGTATTTTTCAAAAGCTATTTTATCTATGTAAGATTCTCAATTTAAAATTATTCATTGAGATTTCATTGGGATTCCAAAGCCAGCAATTTTTATCTAGCAAAGATATTAAATGGAACCCAGTCTCAAGGCACTACAAATAGAATTCCTGGTTTGCTTTGTAAGTTGGAAGAAATTTCTATGTATGTATATGCTTCATCCAGATTGCTTTTCAAGAAAAAAAAAAAAAAAAAAAGACTCATTACAAGTTGGAAGTATTAGTGTTCCAAAACTTGACAAATTTTCCAGGTCATGTAAGTAAATAAATTCTAAGTTAATTTACTATGATTAGTATTTGATAATTAATAAATATATTTGGATGATTGGATTTGTAACAGGCATGGAAACATTGGAGGAATGAAACAAGTTTGGAGCTAATGGACCTAATAGAGGGGGTCAATGGCTAGACATGAAGCAAAGTCGTTCAGAAGAAAAATATTGTCAAACAGTTCTTTATTTTTATTTTTCACTAAAACCATCTAGTGACATTTTTCATTATTTACTTTAAGTGTACATTTCAAATGTTACTCTATCATATGATTAGTTTCATCTAGTGATATTTTTTTTATCGTGAGATTCTAAATTGTCATTAATAATATTTTTTAATTACATTTGTAAATGTCACTATAATATTTAGTTACATAGATATTGTCACTAGTGTATTAAATGTCATTAAAAATTTTATTTTGTGACATTTTAAAGTGTTACTGTATTATAATTTTTATAGTATTTTAAAATATTATAAAATATATTTAATATAGCATTTATATTGCTATCAATTTATTGATTATAGCATTTAAAAATGTTATGAAATTAGCTAATATAGTATTATCAAATACTATAAAATGTATTTAACATAGTATTTAGAAATGATATTAAATTGAGTTAATATAATCATAGCTTTTATAAATGCTATTAATATACTAATCATAGCTTTTATAATTACTATTAAAATGAGTTAATATAATATTTATAATAAATTTCAAACACATAATAGCATAGGATAAATGCTATTAAAAAGTTTTTTATAATATTTAGTATGACATTTTAAAAATGCTATGAAATAGTATAATTTTTTATAGCGTGGCATATCATAGCATTTTTTAAAAATGCTATTATATACCATTCATAGTATTTTTCATAGGCTATAAAATATAAAATATGTTGTAGTGAAGTGTATATATATATATATATATATATATCGTATTATATGTAAATAACGAAAAAGTCTACAAATTGGGAATATCACAGCCTCTGTATGCACAAAGGTTAACAGCATGATCATGATGTGTTCGTTTATGTGTTCCAGTTGGACCATATATCTTTGTTTGAATAACCCCAGGGAAGGACGTGAGTTGAAGGTATAACAAAGGGAAAAAGATGAATATGCTTTGTAGTGTCATATCTTATATATATAGGTATAGCACGAACGAGAGTCGTGGAAAGACTTCCATTTAATTCCTGCCATGAAAACGATACAAAGGCAGCTGGTTGGCTTTGCTTCAGCTGGTATTGATAACAGTCCAACTGGTGCACACTAGCAATGCTAGAATTGCTATATGTAGCACACATATATATGTATAGATATATATATATATATATATGACTATTACTACAAATTATTTAATTAGGCTATGTATTATTGTGAGCTGAGGTGGTGAAGCTGCAGTAGTACCAGCTAGCTCGGTAATGGTGGAAGTAACTTTGCATGCCTCTGGCTCTAGTTGCCACGAATCATACACAGTTTGTTTCCTATAAAACATATATAAAACAAACGTCTTTCACATGGCCATATATATATATATATATATATGTAATAAAATTAGAATGGCAAGGAGAAGATGGTGATAATATTGGAGGGTCATGATCAAAGGCGAACGAAGGTCGGAGGATGACAAAGGATTTAATTAATTGCTTTGTGAAACACAAGAGGAAATTTAATTTAAGGATTAACAGAAAACCTTTTGATCAGGATTTAGAAGATGATGATGATGATGTATATATCGTATTTATTTTGTGAATTAGTTATATATAAATATGTATATTATATATTAATGTATAAGACGTCGCACCTCTGGTTGTCTGTTTTGTTTCTCTTCAGATCCTTCTTTAAGGCACTGCTATATCACCCGACCCGATAACCATTACTTCTCTGTTGTTGATCTCTTGTCTCCATGTTTCTTGCCCTTTCATTTCTGCGCTCTACGGTTCATATATATATATATATATATATTCTTCTTTATATGAATAATCTCGTGGAAAACAGAATTACATGGCCTACTCCTTTTCAACACATACGGACCTGCCACCAAGTAATTATTATTATTATTTTTTTTTTTTTGAGGCAATTTCTACTTTCAAAAGCTAATTAGAAAACTTTTAGTTACTCGATATAAGCATTTAATTTTGTGCTTGGGTTGGCTCTGGTAATCTGACACTCTAGTTTATACACATATATTTTATTTGTTTTCATTATAATGATATTGTGATTATACAAGTGGGCAAACACTAAAAGAATAAAAAATACTAAAAAAGAGACTGAATCACATCATTAAAATAAACCTATCATATATAAATTAATTAAATCAAATCCATTTAGACAACCTGCTTTCACACATATCTTTCTATATTAATTTTATGCAATTGATGAATAATTAATATTCATATATATACATATATATATATATATACAGTCCGTCTATGGTGCGGATGGTATTCATGCGGACTACAGTATTGATGACGGTTTTTTATAGTATTGGTGACGATTTTCTAAAAAACCATCGTTAATACTATGAAAAACCGTCACCAATACTGCGTTCCTCATACGGTCCGTCCTCAACATAGAATTTCCGATATATGGAAATTCTATGGTGAGGACGGTCCGCATAAAGACAGCAGTATTAGTGACGGTTTTTCATAGTATTAATGACGGTTTTTTAGAAAATCGTCACCAATATTATAAAAAACCGTCACCAATACTGTGGTCCGCATGAAGATCGTCCGCACCATAGACAGACTATATATATATATATATATAAGAGGGACTTAATCAATGAAAAAGATCATTGCAGAGAGGAAGAGAGGCTTTTTAATGACAGAATTAATTACTCTCAGATTGCGAAACAAATGTGAGGTAGTAATTCACAGTCGATCAAAATCATTAATCAAAACTACATTCCCTTGTAATGTTCATGGATTAGTTACAATCAGTTAACTAATCTAACCATAATTTGACTGCAGAGACTAATTACTGACTCTTTTTTCGCTTGAGACTAATTACTGACTATTGAACCTTCATTTGGACACTATGGAATTCTCTTCCACATAATGAATGTAATCTCACGACTAAAAATTGATATTAAATTATAAATTGAGTATATTTCATTATAGGAAAAAACTAAGATTTTTAGTGACATATTCATTTAATCCAATTATTTCCGTAGCCTAAATAAATTATAATTGAACTTTGTGTTTTTAATTAAAAAAAAAATGCCTGGAATAGTGAAGTAAAATTTCGTCATAATTTATGACGACACAGATGATCATATTTGCATTATTTCTTGAGGAAAAAATAATAATAATTTGCATTGCTTGTTGGTCAGCATTTAGCAAATTAAAGCTGCAATTTATGTGTCAATGGAAGGATGACTTAGATTTGGGACTATTTGTAATGACACGTCAAAAAATTATTATATGAATTTGGATTACTAATATTGTCATTTGTGCTTTTATATATATCTCCGACATTAAATTTTTATCTTATAAAGTGAATTTAATCTTTTTTTTGGTTTTTTTTAGCAAACTATATATATATATATTAATTTAGACACTAGTTTAAGTTGGATTTTTTTTGTTCTTTTATTCTTTCTTTACGTACCTCTGTAAAGAATATTACATAATTTGCCCCTCAATTGTCTAAAGAAAAAAAGAAGAAGATAATACAAACAACTATCCAGGGCTGTCTCAACAATTTTTGAGGCCCTAGCCAAAAAAAATATTTAGGATCATAATTAAATATTATTTTTTATAAAATAGATTTTTTGATATAAAATCTATATTTTTTTGGTATTTTCAAATGGAAAATTATTAATTAAATTTTTATATTTAAGATTCGATAATAAATATTTTTCAATGGATAAAATTGTAAATTGTTTAATCTTTTTGACATACAATTAAACATAAATAAGATTTTATTAATTTCAATATTGAAAAATTTATTTCCACTGAAGCTGCACTAACAAAAAATAATACATTTATGCATAGGAAAAATAATTTAATTTTTTTTTTTTTTAGTTTTAGTTCTCAAAATAAATCTAATTAATTTATTTGAATTAAAATATAAAGAAAAAAATAAAAGCAAAAACTAGAGGAATACAAAGTTTAATTGTTTACAAACAGTAAGAATAATTAGTAAATAACTAAAATCATGAATTCATAAAAATAAAAATAAAAAACCAAAAATTAAAACTAATATGAGAAGTTTCCCTGCATGTGGCTCGTCCGTGCTTTCCGAAGTGCTGCCTGTGACTTAGCATGGGAAGAAGGGGGCGGAACTGCACACTTTCGTGTTCAGAGCATTGTCTGAGTGAATAGGCAGCGCCTACCAAGCAAAGCTTTCTTGAAGAGGCTAGGCTGGTTCCTTTTCAACGCCCGCCTTTTTTTTATTTAGATGTTGGGGTAAGGCAAGCCCCAGGAAAGTATAGGTTGGCTCCCAGCTCCATCTCAGCCGGCATCCTACTGTCGAGGGGGTGGGGTCCTTGAGTGAACTACTCATTGCTGTGTTGCCTCACCCCAACCCAAGAAAGGGCTTTTGGTTTAAATTCATTAAAATAAATTATCACTTACAAGTTTATCTTTTATTTTAAAGTCATTTGCATCAAAATTGTAAATGATATAAGTTGAATATCAAAATTAAACAAATATAAAATATGAGTGAATGATAACAAATGAAAATAAATAAGTAAGATGAGAAAAAATACATAAACAAATGAGAAAAAGTACATAAATGAGAGGAATATTTAACATATTTTTTTCTCTTTTTTATTATTAAAATATAATTAATTGTATAAAATGTTTAATTAAACTTAATTGATATTATTATTCAAAAATAAAAATAGTTAAAGATGATTATTGCAATAAATAATCAGTTAGAAAATTCACCTAAAAACAAATAATCAATTAGATAATTTAAAATTTTTTTAAGTCAAAATTTTTATATTTTTAAAATAAATTAATAATCATATTTTATTTAATATATGTTTATATTATATATATGATTTTTGTTTTTATTAATTTTTTTATTTAGGGGCAATGGGCCCTAGATGTGTACCTTAGTGGCCTATGCCTTAAGACGGCCCTGGACCGAAGTTACGTTATTTTCGAATAAAGCATAAACAACAACCCCAAGGGATTGGAAGAAGTGCATTAGAAAGCAACGTGGCAACCTAAAAGACTAACAATATCACGTGGGAAGTTGCGATATTGTTGGCACGTTTTGGACTAACTAAAAAATTTGTGAAGAGGGCACTTGTAGCCATTTAATTCTGGGGAACCATACATCATATTTTTGAGCTATCATAAACTTTTAACTAAAAAATAATTAAGCTTTCAAAAAGTAGGTTTTGTTTCATTAGTTCCATATATGACGAAATTTTCTTCAGAGAATATTATAATTTGCATTTTCTTTTTGGTCTTCAATTAAGCTATATGTTTAAACTAGACCAATCAGCATAACAAAAGCAGAGAATATCATAGAGATGGGATTAATGGAGGCGACTAAACGAAAACTACAAAGAAAGTTACACATAGGATAATGTTGAGAAATTGCATAATTAACCCTTTACCTTTTCTATTCCATTAATTTGTCAATCGATGAGTTAATCGGGATATATATACTCCAATCCACACAAACCGTGCGATTAAACGTTTCTTTCTCATTAACGACAAATGCGAAGGATAAATATTAACCATGACAAGTGAAAAGAAGAGTGATTTGGGCTTTGATTTTTATTTTTTCCCTTTTCTTTTTATGTTATAGGGAACATATTGACTGTATAAGAGTTACTATTTTAAAGGCAACATTATTCAACTATAGCTTAGTGCCAAATCCTCAAAAGTGTAGATAGAGTGACGAAAAAATCAAATCTGTTAATCAGATTAATGAAGATCATACATTTACAAATCTTTTTTTTTTTTAAATAACTTCAAAATCTAATTAAACATAAAAGAAAAAAGGGGAAAAAAAAAAGATGAGATAATGCTATCTCATTATTCTGATTAAGATGTTTCTTTTCTTTTCTAGAACTTCATCCTTTGATAATACATTTCTTCACAAACACACACATATAAATACATGTGACACGTATGATAGCTAGTAGTGTTAATATATATATATATATATATATATGCTTTTCATGAGTTATGTAGGCTAGCTACTCAATATAAGGAATAGAGCCATAAATACATGGAAGTTCTTCAAAGTTCCGTATGAAGGGTACACGCACAAAGGAATGGCATTTATGGTTCAACCTAATTAAAAACTATATAGTAGGTTAATTAGAAATGATGGTTGTGGATCAAAGGTTCAGATTAATATATATATATATATAATTTTATATTTACTAAACTAAGAAAGTGATATACACGACCTCTTTCCACTCGAATCAATAATTAATAAACACCCCCACCACACGAAACTCATGAGAAGAACAAGTGTCTCATTCTCGGCACCGCTTCAAAAAGGGAGACCGAATATGAGTTAAATTAGAATATCTATGCTTTTGATCAAGGGGCAGTTGTGGCTAAAGACTTCACACATGACTAAATCAATGGATATCAGACGAACTAATCCCTTTTTGAACAAATCATAACATCCATTAAACTAGTATTAATTCTGATACATTTTAACCCCGATTCAGTAATGGCCCTCCCGTGTTAAATAAACAATAAAAGTGGCAAATCTCTATTCACGGGTCAAAGTTCTAGCTTGAAGACAAATATCCTTGCCATAATTTTGTTGTAGATTGAGTCACTTCTTTATCCACTATTTTTTAGATTATATATATATATATATATATTTATTTAAGCTAAAAATCAGACTAGATTCAAAGAAGATGAAACGAAGTACCTTAGTATCCAAGAACTCAAATAATTAAACTCTTCATATTGCTTTTCCAATGAAGATCAACAAAGCAAAAAAGATCAAATCATATTATTCCAAATATGTCGTAGGGGTGGTAGGGAATTAATTTACAGTTACACAGGCGGTCGGGGCTGCTGCTCAGCCAAGTTGCTAGCTCTGAAACGATTTCCAATAATGCTAAGAAAGAGGGAAACTGCGTTTGTGGTCCACTGGAATAGCCAATGAAAGATGTGATGAATGAGTTCGCGTGCGACGATGAGGGGCAAAATGGTCCAGGACAAGAAAATGAGGCGGCCCACCAACGTTGGAAGGAAGATGGAGAGCAAGGAGACAGAAGAAAGAGATCCGGCAAGGAGGGCAACATGGCCAGAGATTCGAGAGTAATATTTAGTCGTGCTTTGGCGGCGCTGGTATTTTATATTAGCAGCCAAGGCAAAGCAGTAGACTAACGTGGCCACTAGAAATATCCACATATCCCCTGGATGTGTATCCAAGGGTGAACCACTTTCCCCTTGGGCTTTCACTTGAAGCACTCCGATTAGCAACGGATTAACAAATGCAAATATGGCATGCCATGGCATTGTGTAAATCAGACCTTCTAGCCTACACCAGTACAAATTACAAATTATTATTATTATTACAAAATTGAATTAATAATTATCTAATGTTATGATATATATATATATATATATATGCATATCCTAGAAATATATGATATAAGATACAGTTTTAAAACAATATATAATTAAGAGCTCCGAGGATGAAGATCAAAACTGACAAAAGCTTGTATGTCATGGACTACTTGTATGTGCATTCTAAAGTCCGAATCTTAACTAAGAATAATATTGACTGATATTGTTTAGTTATGAACATAAATTAACCGATTATCTTGGATATGTATATATATAAAAATATTCTACTGTGATGTGAAGACCGTCCGCATGCAGACTGCACTAAAAACCAATACATTTTGAAAAAAAAATATTCGGCTTTGCTGTATTCGTATCGTAAACTATATATAAATATGTATGTATGTATGCATGTATGTATGTATTAGTTTCCTTTCGTATGTCTTTCATTCTTTTTCTTGGATATACTAATTAATTAGTGCTAAGTGGAAAACCCATTTTTTTTGAAAGAATTAATGCTTTTGCAGGGGAAGTATATCCTGCAAGATATTCTAGAACGAGCCTTTAAAAGAAGAGAGATCAGAGAATTGAAAATTTAAATCCCTGAGCAATAACTATATGGCAGTGTTCCTTAATTGGTTTGGACAAGTACTCATGATCCAATTAATGCATATGGTTAAAAAGAATCAATTGAGTAAATAAAATCCATGAGTACTAGTGCGCTTGTCTTTCCCCAGTGGAATAATGATGCTTGCAATTAAGTGTCTTCAGAAAGGTTTGTAAAGGTAACGCGGTTAAAGTTAAAATAATAACAATAATAATAATAATTTGCAGTGACTTAAAAATCCTTGTCATGACCTATCAATCAACCTGGTATACGTTTAGCTTTTCAATCAACTGAGATGGGGAAAAAAGCAGGAAAACTGAAATCAAAGCAGGACAACTATTTAAGACAATTTTTTATCCTATGTTTATTGTATTCAAAAGATCTTGCCAAAACATTCGCGAACTCAGCTGATTGACTTGAGCTTATGCATATATATATATATATATATATATGAATATATATATAGTAATACATATATAAACTAATATAATGGTGTGGTTTTTTGGTGATGGAGATAACCATGGATTGGCTTGTGATTGGAGTTGGCCACAGTGGCGATAACTCTGTTCACCACCTATCTGCAATCAAGCTTAACGAGCCAAAGTGTTGTTAGATATATTAAGCTTTTAATTCAAGTGTGTGCATAAATCTGGAAATTGGATAAACTTAATTATTGGGTTACTCCGCAAATGGTATTCAAATGGTGGTGGTATTTGATTACTTCTGGGGATTTGCTCCCCAAATTGGTTAAACTTGGATACTAAAGGGTGATATATATATATATATATATAAATTTTGTCATGATAGATATCGATATTCACATCATAAAAAACATAAATGCCCAGCTAAATATAAAAAAAGAGGATAAAAATATATAATAATATATTTATTAAACTATATATAATTGGATATCGATCTCTCGATAATATGGGTGTTGATACTCATCAATCATAACAGGGCAGCATACTTATATATATATATATATATATATATGAATCATAAAGCATTTTCATTTGGCATGGATGGATCATGTGAAGCAATAGAACCAAAGAGATAGTACCGAGCATGGCGGGGGTGGCTCGTTGGTGATTTTGTGAGTCTAATAACAAGAAAATAATAATAATATATACTGATGGATATATCAAAATGAACAACATAATGAATTAAAGAGACTACATCACCTCTGTCTTTTTGCTAGTTTCCTTTTTAAGGCTTTGAAACTGTTCCTCCTAACTGGATAACCTGCATTAATCAGCTGCTCGCTACTATCCATTTGTATGTCGGTGTTTTAAAATGAACTTAAGTAATTATCTTCCAGGGAAAACCATCCCTTAAGTAGTGCAGCCAGTCAATGAAGAAGAAAGGAGGAGGTTGGGGTAATAATAGTTTTGTTGACCCCGTCAAAGGATAAGAGAAATTATGTAGTTCTTTTTAATTCATTATAATTTGATCCTCAGTACACAACTTTATAATTTAGTATAATAAAAAGCAAGATTAGAATAAGAAAACCTTAAAATAACACGCCTAGAATAAATCTAGATATAGCTAGCTCTTAATGGAGTTGATGAATCACAACTACCGCAATTGAAAGACCAAGGTTTACTTGTTTGGGTGTAATATATATATATATATATATATATATTGATAAAGAAAATAAAACTAATTTTATGTACTGTATGCAAGGGCATTGGACAGTATCCTAAGATATTCTGCTTAATTTGTGGGCTACTAACTAGCTAGCTAAAAAAGGTTTAAATAAATAAATTATTTAACATTAGTAATTTTGTTTAAACCGAAAAATACATAATAAATTTATCAAATAAAAAATAGAACACATGCAGATGTATAAAAAAAAATGTGTGTATATATATATAAATATATATATACACACACTGTCCGTTAATAGCTTTCATTTTCTCTTATATAATGTTTCTGTTTGTGCTATCGAATGAAAGGTAATAAAAATACTTAGGACAATGAATTGTTCGTTATGATTGTGGGCAAACGTCATGGTTGAGCACACAACATACAGACATCATGTACATAATGGTGATGGAAAGGCCTCTAGAAGCACTGTTTTCAGTGTGCCTTTTTCCAAAGGTGGTGATCTAGTCTTTCCTGTTCTATTTGCTTTCTGTTTAGATGTTTCTTGGAAATTCGGCTAGCGACTCAAAAAAACGCTAGTTAATTTCTTTGTTTTTGACTACAATAATAGTGCAATTTAACTTATATATATGTGTATATGTGTATATATATATATATATATACATGATATATATAGCAGCTCAAACTGGTGTGTTAGTGCTTGCGTCCACATAGAATTCCAATCCCTGCTTGGCCCTTTTTGACTGATAATTATGTTTGAACTCGGTTTGTGTTTTCAATTATTAACTAATTAATTGATATATTCTTCATTTTATGATGGCGAATTCATGGTTTGGGTTTTTTTACACTTTTTTTTTTTTTTTTTTTTGCTTTACAATATACCCCCACTAATACTTAAGAGATAAAATATGATATTGGCATGCATTTCTAGTTTGGGCCCTCCATTATTTTTGGATTTCAAAGTTCTTTTAGACCATACTACTACTTCATACCAAAAAGCACATTACTTGATGTCGTTTTAGAGTTTTTTTTTTTTTTTTTTTTTTCCTTTTTAACTTTTGATTGGATTTCTTTGTTTTGTATTCCCAGACTCATTCTCTCAACACTCTTGTTTCGCAAAGCTCCTCTTACTACCTAATTATGTGTCACCATTTGGTTCTTCCACTTGTAGTTTTTGTTTATCCTATTTTGCTCTTTTTTCTTTTTTCTACTTTTTCACACACATATCCAACAGTGGAAAAGTGGACCTGAAATCTTCATACCACTGCCATGAGCATAAAGTACATGTATTCTGGTGGAAGAGAGAAATTATCTCTAAAAATTTATTATAAATGTTAATTGCAATTTCATTATTAAATTTGGAAAGCAACTTTTCTCTTGGAGGAAACAGCCATGTCATTTACATGTTAAATTGTGGGAATTTTTTTTTTTTTTCTCCTTTCCTTAAGAGACATTATGAGGACGGTGGACATTATTGTTGAAAGTTTTCTCTTTCTATATCGTTGAAGAAAAGAAGATGTTACTAATAAAGGAAAAAAAGAAAAAAAAAAAGATTAAAAGACGCCAATAATCTAATGGAAGAACCATGCTAACTAAAAGTGTAACTATATGAGTAAATAAATCCCGAAAGCCGTATCATAATCTGAACTTATGAATATTAGTCCATATATAGAGTATATCATTTTGATAAAACGTGCAATATTGTTCTTAAATAAGAACTTGACAATTTGTTTAAAAAAAAAATGAGAATTTAATTAGAATGTATATACATAGGCCGATCTATATTCTATCGGTACGGTAAGGATAAAATGATCATGAAAACTGTCAAATTCGTCTATCTTCTATTATTCAACAAGTAGACACTGACTAAAGTCCCCCAAAAAAAAAAAAAAAAAGTACAAAATTACTTCATTCAATAGTTATGATTCGAATAGCAGCACTTGATTGAAATAAAGTCCATTCTTAGCTATTTCATCAAAAGTTAAATTTATATATTATATTATTTTCATTTTAGAAATATATGTAATTACTATTAATTCTCATTTATAATTATATTCATTTTAATTTTACTTGTTGTGCATTCTACTTGTCTATCAAATCAAATATATTTTCTGTAAAATGAAAATCGATAACTTTTTTTTTTTTTTTTTTTTTTTGGAAACCTAATTTCCTATCCATTTTCATTAATACAAAAATAAAAATAAATTGGAAACATGGAGGGGACATGTAGTATGTTGATTGGGTCCAAAACACAACAAAAAAGCCCAGCCCAATACTTTTTTGAAACCCTATTGCCTATCCATTTTCATTAATACAAAAAAAAAAAAAAAAAAAAAAAAAAAAGGGGAAACATGGAGGGAAAATTTTCTATGTTCATTGCAAAAAAGCCCAGCCCAATACCTTACAACAATACGCCCGGTCCGGTTCTACAATTACCGGCATCTTCCTTCTTCCATCCATGACAACCTGATCAATTTTAAGCTTTGCTGAAACAGGTAAATCTCGATCCTATGCCCTAATTTTTAATCGACATGCTGTTCTGTATCCATGACTTTTATGCCCTAGTTTTTGTTTTGTTACTAAATTGGGTTTCTTCCTAAACGATTTTCGCGTTTCATGCTTTTTTCTTCTCTCTTTTTTTTTTTTTTTTTTTAAATTTTTAATCGTATTTGGAAGTCTCCTGATTGGATGCTGAGAAGCAACGGGAAAAAAAAGGGAATCTGCTAAGTGTTGAATTTTCGTAAATTCTTCAATATCATTTTTCATTATAAATTGAAATTCTTTAATTCCCCTTTAAAGTTACTTACCGGGCACGCTTGAAACTCTTCAAGTTTTTGCAGTTAAAACTTGCTCTCAGTTAGGAGGTTCCTTTTTGAATATTGTAGTAATTAGAGCAATTGGATTTTGATTTGATGTTTGAACAAACCCTTACACATGGTTAATTAAAACGTTCTGTACATCTTAGAAAAACTTGTCTTGCTCATTAAGATAGATATACTTTTGGTGAAAAAAACCTAATCTATGCCTTTGTGGACATTTTTTTTTTTTTTTTCCCTTATGTGACGTAATTGCTTGAAATGAGTTAAAAAAAGTGTTTTAGTTACATCAACAAGTCATAATGAAGATTTTTTCCCCCCCTCAATTTTAACGCTTCCTCTTGAGTTAGTATGGTTCTGTTTGATCTTGTAATCTTTGATTCTATTGTATTCTGATATTAACTAAGACTTTGGTCTCCTTTCACTGAGAAATGGATGCCCACATACTGATATCAAAGGCCAATTGATGCCTTTGTTGAAAATGTTGCTAATCAGATATGTCAGTGAACAGTTTCACTATTATTCTTACATTCACATGCCATTTACTTATTCACCCAGAAAATAAGTTTTGTCAGTTGTATTGAATGACTGCCCTATAAAGTATTTGCTTCATTTGTAGAAGGAGTTAGTAGAACTATAGACCAAGCATGTGTAACTGATGCCTTTTTTTTTTTGGCCCTCGCTTTGAACATAATATCCGTTGAAGCCATTTTACGAATTGCATAGCTTACTCTTGTATTGCCATTCACATTCATAATTATGTTTTAGGTCTTCTACATGTACATTGCAAAGTTTTCTGAGAGTCAAATAATATATTTAATGCATGCTGTTTTGTCATTGTTGATTTTCTTAACCTGGAGACCATCAGTTTTCATTCATGTCTTTAATCTATTTTTATCTTCTGTTTCTTCACTCACTTGGAGTCCAGGTTATGTTGAATATGAGAAGAAGAGATTCCCTCTAATGTTGCCAGAATTTCTATCTTGAATCAAAGAATGGCATCCTTAGCTCTACCTTCATTTACATCTTCCATTAGTGTCCCTGGGATTAGGCCCAAAAGCCTTAAACTCTTTAAACCCTCAAATGTCTTTCATGTACTCACTTCCCCTGGTTTTTCCCTGAAAGATTCCCCTGTTTGCTGCACAAAATTGTCTCTTGGGGAGACTTCACCTGCCACATATGCACCCAGTGGCAGTGCTGGTGATTACCTCTTGAAGAAAACCTCCGACATCTTTGAAACCCTTAATTCTGACACCATAGCTGAAACGCCAGAAATCAGCTCTGAAAAGACAGCTGGCACAAAAGATCTGGCAGTTCTGGGGCTTCAGTTACTCAAATGGCCAATGTGGCTTTTGGGTCCTTCTATTCTTCTCATTACAGGCATGATTCCGACCTTGTGGCTACCAATATCTTCCATATTCCTTGGCCCCAACATAGCAAGCCTGCTTTCCTTGATTGGACTTGATTGCATATTCAATCTTGGTGCAACCCTTTTCCTCCTCATGGCTGATTCTTGTGCCCGACCAGAAGTCTCAAAGCAAACTTGCAACAGCAAGGCTCCATTCAGTTACCAGTTCTGGAATATATTTGCAACTGTAACTGGATTCATCATCCCATTAGTGATGATGCTTGGCTCACAAAAGGGCTTCCTCCAACCCCTGTCTTCCATCTCATTTGCGGTTTTATTGGGTCCCTATCTTCTACTGCTGTCGGTACAGGTTCTGACTGAGATGCTGACATGGCATTGGCAATCACCAGTTTGGCTGGTGACCCCAGTGGTGTATGAGTCATACCGTCTGTTGCAGCTGATGAGGGGTTTGAAGCTTGGAACTGAGCTCAGTGCACCAACATGGATAATGCACACAATCAGGGTTCTGGTGTCATGGTGGGTGCTTATTCTTGGTATGCAGCTGATGAGGGTAGCTTGGTTTGCTGGCTTCACTGCTCGGCGGCATCAACAACACCTATCTTCTGCTGACGATTAGTAATATTCACCATGATTGAAGATTATCTAAGCAATCTGGATTTAGATGTGCTTTATTTGGCGTATAAATTGTAAATTGTATGCGAAGAAATATGTGGTTTAATCACCAAAATCTTCACCATGTTCATATACGTTTATACATATCTCTATAGATAGCACAAGAATAATGCACATGAAGCATGTTTGATACGATGGCAGATGTTTCAAAAGTTTCTAGTTTATTAGAAGAAAAAACCCTTGCTTCTACATAATTAGATCATCGGGCTCTACCTCCTTTGGCGTCATCTATTTTTTTTTTTTTTTTTGGTTTTTACCCTGTTGTGTTTTTAGACAAATAGTAATATTTTAAATAACCAAAAATCATCATAACAAAAAGACGTATACCTTTCCTTAGGTAGGGGGGGGGAAAGAATACTTGGTTTGATACGGTGGGTTACTTTTCTGGTTGTTAATATGAAACTGCCATGTTATTCTCCTGCACGGAGATAGTTCTGGATGCGCTTAACAGCGAGGTCGTATGCATAACACCCTGCAGTTAATCATGACCGTTGGATTATAATGCAATGATCAAAATTTGGTAGGAAAAAGATTAAAAAAATAAAAGACATATATAAAAGATTCATATTTTCATGATCATTTATAGCCATTTGATCGCCATTAAATCCTTATTTATGGTGGTTCATAAACTCAAAAGCTTATAGTATTATCTGATAACCACTGTTTTGCTCTCTCATGGAAGCAACTTTCAGTTTCGATTGCTTCGTATCCGTTCAAGGAAATCATATATACTTGGATTTAAAGAATAAAATCCTAATACCAATTTGATGTAAGATATAGACCATATCCTTAAGAGTATGAAAGCTACATCATATTTGATTTCTCACCAACATCGGTATAAAAGTGAGACTATTCAAAATCAATTGGGAACCATAAAAAAAAAATACAAAAAAGTTACACCTTATAATGTAATAATAGCAATATAATAGTTTTAAATAATTATTTCATATAATTCCACTTTATGGTTGGACTACACAAATAATTCCGTTTTTAATTGTTTTATGTAATCTAATAATTACAAAATTTAGTTTGGCCAAAATTGTAAAGTGACATAAAAAATTAAAAAAACAATGTAAATTAGAAAAGATGTGTCTTAATTATTATTAAAATATGGTTGGTGATCATAGATGACTCTGGCCAGTCACTTTTTTGGGGAACAAACAAAATAACAAGGGAATTTAATCAAACCAACAAAAACAAAAAAGAAAAAAAAAATACATACAGTAGTGAGGCACCGTAGACAACCGCAACCCGAGGTGAAAGAGAGACAAACAACGCTGTCCCACGTTGTTTGCTTTGCAGCTTTCTTTCTCTCTAGAATTCGAAAAACAAACGCTGTCTCCGACTTTTACTATAATTCTCTGCCTCCGTCGCCGGAAAACCGATTGTCTTCCCGGAAAAGAGCCCTTTCCTTTGTCTCTATCCAATCGATTCGGAATGAGTACCGGCGAGCTTCTCAGTATTGAACCCCAAGAGCTTCAATTCCCCTGTAAGCAAAACTTTCACGGAAACTCCTTCTCTCGATTTTCCTTAGAAAAAATACGCAACTGTTTCCTTTCGCTTTCAGATCCGTGCTCTTGTTTTTTTGTTTTTTTTTATTTTTTTTATTTTTACTAGTGGATCCTGATTTGCTTTGTTTATATTGCTTCCCGGAAAAATATATATATAGTTGAATTGCGGAAGCAGATCTCATGCTCTCTGCAACTCTCGAATAAAACTGATGACTACGTCGCTTTTAAGGTACTTTCCAAGTTATTCCTCAAATTCCTTTATTTATTTTACGTTTTTCTTCAGTTTTTTAGCTTGCTTTTTTCTTTTATTATTATTATTTTGTTTTTTTTTGTGGTGGGGGTAGTTTATTCATTTTCGTGCCCTAGAAATTTGTAATCTTGGTTTCTGTGTGTATTTTGGTCGTTGAAATCGTTTTTTTTTTTTTTTTTTTAAGGTAAAAACAACAAATCCAAAGAAGTATTGTGTTAGACCCAACACTGGAATTGTGCAGCCAAGGACTACATGTGATGTTATAGGTGAACACTCAAAATTTTACTATTAATTTATGTGCTTAATTTTGATTTTTTGTTCTTGGTCTTTGAATGTTAAACTATTTTTAATTCATACATGGATTTAGTGACAATGCAAGCGCAAAAGGAGGCACCTCCAGATATGCAGTGTAAGGACAAGTTCCTTCTTCAGAGCGTAGTCACAAACCCGGGTACTACGGCAAAAGATATCACACCAGAGATGGTAGTTGCATTATAGTTAACATGTTTTCAGTTCTCGTGTATAGGAGTTAGGTGGAAATATGCACCTGTTTTATATATATATGAATTTTTTGGAGAAAACCTTGCAACTTGTTTTCTGTTTCTGTTAAAATTCAGTTTAGTAAGGAGTCAGGTCATCCTGTTGAAGAGTGTAAATTGAGGGTTCTCTATGTTGCTCCACCTCGGCCGCCATCCCCAGTTCGAGAAGGATCAGAGGAAGGTTCATCTCCCAGGGCTTCAATATCAGACAATGGGAATCTGAATCCCTCTGATTTTGGAGTGGTAAGTACTTGATAAATTGGCACATATATTCTTTCATTCCAAAGCAAAAGGCTGTTTTGTGATTGTATAACCGTGCTTGTAGGTTTCAAGAGCTTCTGCTGAGCGGTATGAGCCTCAAGATAACTCGTCTGAGGTACTCTTTTTCCAATTTTAAGTAGCTTGGTATTTTCTGTGATTGAATTTTAGAGGCCTCTGTGGTAGTGGGTCAAGAAGTATTGGGACAATATATTCAATTATTAACTAAACAGTTGTGAGGTTCATGATTCATTTGTTTACTGAATATAGTTTAAAAATCAGTGCTGACTTTCACAACCTCAAACCTTATAGTTTTGATGCTTCATCTTCTTGGCCTGAGCTGTGAATTTTTTCAATTATCCTTCTATCAATGCAACAGAATCCCAACTATTCATGTTAACCCTTTTTGTCAATCCTTGTAGTGGTAACTGCATTTTACTGGTGGATTTCAAGATGTTGATTTTCATCATCATATGCTTATTGTAGTTATGGCTGCTATTCATTGAAAACATGTTGTCGGCCCTGCTATTTTTAAGATTGTTTCATTTCCTAAAAGTAGTTCCAACATGTATACCTGCATAACTTTTCTATCATTGAGGTTATATGATGAAGCAGCAAATTTTAGTTTTGAAAAAAAAAAAAAAAAAAAAAAAAAAGGCAAGACAATGGAATTTTTCGAATTTTTCATGTTTCTTAAAGAAAAACCATATTTAAATGGCACAAAGTTCTGCACTGATGTTTAGTCCCTTCCAAAGTAATTGCTTTCATGGCCATATCTGTGGTTTGTTTGTGTCTTTGAAGCACTCAAGTGCTAATTTCTGATTGACAGTTTAATGTGACCTTATCAACCAGTTTCCCTCATCGCTTGACTATCAGTTATGCAACTGATCAATTGAAAACTATGCCACCAAAACAGCCAATTTGTAATTTTCCTATGTACATTTATTGGTATAAAAGTCATTACTTCACATTACATTCATGAGGCTTTCATCTTCGTGAGTCAGAATTGGTCTGGACCATTCATTAAGATGGTGGAGCTCTACAATGTTTCTCTTGTAATTAACTAATGAACTTGATGCATAGCCATTGTCCATGGAAATTGATGTAACACTATAAATATTAATTTCAGACGAAGGCACTTATTTTAAAGCTGACTGAGGAGAAAAATTCTGCTATTCAGCAAAACAGGCAGCTTCAGCAAGAACTGGTAAGGGGCTTTGCATATTTATATTTCTTTTTGGGTTCTAGGGTTATTAGAAAGTTTATCTGTTTATGATTCATATTCTTTAAAGCCTGCGTTGACTTGATTTTGGTTAAGTCTGCAGTTCTGAGCTCTTACATCTGCTAAATTGAAATCATGATTTTATTTTATTATATTTTTTCACTGTTGGGATGGGGCGGTGGTGATGGCTGAGGAATACAATCACTCAAAATCACCTATATACCAGAAGTTCAAAATGTTTCTTTTTTCGTTAATTTCTGATGTCCTATTATACACGTTTATTTGAAGGTTGAACATTTAATCATTGTTTGTTGTTTTTTGTTTGCAACAATAACTATTCATTTACCCGATATATAAGTTCAATCATGTCTAACAACCTAACAAGAAAAAAGGACTTACTTTAAGACCATCATCTGCAGGAGCTTTTAAGGCGCGGGGGCAGGAAGGGCCATGGTGGTATCCCATTCATATATGTTATTGTGGTTGGCTTGATTGGCATAATTTTGGGGTATCTTTTGAAGAAGACATGACCAGTGGAAAAGATGCTTCTAAATTACTTGTCAATGGTGTCCCTTTCCTGGGGAAATTAAATGTAGAAACCAGAAGAAAACGAATTGTGTGATTGATTCGTAGATAAGTCTTGTTTTTTTTCTTATCGTACTAGCTTCCTGTATTAACACTAGAATAACATTTTTAATGTGTGAATGAGAGAAAACTTCTGCTTATTGTATTAGCTGGCGTTGGCATTATATGGGATTTTTGTATTTGCCAGGGAAGCTCAAGTTTCTTTCCATGGTGACCACTTTTCGATATTCAACTTTTTTGTGGTAAATTATCTTGGACCCCACCAAGAGGGCCCTTTAGCCCCAACAAAATAATTAGAAGAATGATATGCAATCTTTGAAACTTGCGGGAAGAATTCAAAAGCCTTAAAATGAGGAATCTACCTCATAGCCAGGGATTTACATGGATGCTTTAACAGCGGTTGTGTTACTTTTGGCATTGCGAAAGGAAATTGCAGACAAGAAATCCAAGTTATCTATTAAATATTTCTGCTATATACTTTGATCATGTAAGATAACATGGTTTAAATTCGATTAAGCAATACTTAAACCGAAACCATAATTTTCTGACAATATTTGAAGCGGTCACAAGAAAGTATATCATGTAACAGAAAAAAATAAAATTAAAAAAATTAAATATATATATATATATATATATATTGCTACATCCTCCATATATGCAGTAAACAGAACTTGTGGAATTGGATGGCCATCGATTTTGAAGCGTCAAGAATCTTCGCATTCTTTTATCATGTTACAACGTGTAGCAATCTTCCGAAAATCATCGAGGCTTAGCTGCAATAGACCAAAATTAAAGAGAAATAAATAAAATATTGCATGGGAAATCAAACTATGCTCTACCCAAAATAAAATAAAGACAAAATATAACAAAATAAAGTGCATCAGTCACAACATACAAGGAGGACAAATTTAAAAAACAAAAACAACAGAAAAGTGCAACAAGCAGAGACCTTTCTATCTCCATCACTGTCGAAGCAATTGATCATGTCGGCCAATTCCTTGTCGCTCCACGTAAAGTCATGAGCATTTGCCACTCTTTCTACATCCCTAATCGAAATGCCTCCTTTCCACTCATCTGCGTATCAAGAATCTCCTTATCAATGACCAAAAAGTCTCTTTTAAGGATACAAGGCTATAATATAAATAGGAAGGAATATGGCATATTTAGGATTTTGGCCGATTAAAGAGACACAGGATTCCATTACTAGATTACAACAACGCAAAATAATTCAGAGAATCAGTTGAAGCTTCTTCTTTTTTCCTATTACACAATTCTGATAGAACAGCAACATACCAGAGAAAAACAAAAACACAATACACAGGCCAAAAGTTTTAGTCAAGCAACCTAGTTTCAATATTTCACATTCCACTAGTAACAAGTTTGAGTGATCGATAGATAGCATGGAACTAACACTTTTGTGAGAGAAAGGTCTTTTCACAAAACAGCAATCACTCTCAAATGACTCTGAAGTGCAATTGATTATGCAAATCTATATGAAAGAAAAATGCATCCCGACAAAATTAACTGTTGGCTGACCAATAGATATGTGTTCATGCAGGATAAATGCCCAAATGTAAATGGCAAAACAGAAGCTGATCATGAAAGTAATCTGTGACTGAACGATAATATTTTGTATCTTCTACTAGTTTCATAAAAATATAAACAGAGAGAAAGGTGGTAACATTATTTACCATCAAACTGAAAGAAGTGCAGAACTAGTTCATCCTCAGTCATCTGCAGCCGACTAGCAAACTGTTGACAAATAAATGGAAAGCATACAACATTAGATTAGTTAGACGAGGAAAGGGAAAACATATATGCCAAAGATAAAATACCGATTTTTTCCTCTTCCTCATTGCTTTATCTTCCTGAATTTGTGTCTTTCCCTTTATTTCAGATCTCCCTGAAGACCTATTACGTACCACACTCGAAGCTTCTGCAGAAGTTTGAAGAGAAAGAGCAATGGCCTGCATATAAGCGCAAAAGAATTTTAATCTGTGACGTTGCTTGAATCTGCATAATAGCAGTTTATTCTTGTTGACCGAAGCCTGGCAATGAAAATAAGATATGATCCAAGAAACAAGTGAAATTCACCTGCCTCATCGCTTCATCGTCATCCACATAATCTGAATTACTTGGATGCTTTTGAGCAGCAGCTTTCTTCTTCGGTGTCGGACCTTTCTTCTTCAACTGAAAACAGAATTTTGCCATTCAATGGATATAACTTCACAAAAGAAGCAAGCACACAGAAAATAGAACGATTACTAAAGCATGTTTTGCTGTTATAACTAATCAATTAATGGACCATCCGTATAGAATATTTCCAAGATATATATATATATATATATATCACACACACAACATCTTAAGCACAATAAACACAATAAACAAACAGCACCTTTTTTAGTTGTGACACAGAAGTTCTTTCACCCAAATAATCCCCATCCTCATTCCCTTGTTCTTCTTCACTAGAAGAACTGGGTCCCTCTTCCTCAGGCCTATAATCTTCATCTTCCTCAACAACCTTCGCTTTCCCCTTATTCGACCTCAAATTCCGAGAGGAACCCATGATCGAGGAAGCCATTTTGCGCAGACCCAGGGCTTCCATTCTTGCCCTGTTCTCTGCAATTCTTGATAGCCTCTGCTTCTCGTAATCTGCCATTCCTTCATGTTGTTGCCCATCGACTGCGTTTTCCCCCTCCTCCGAGCCGGAGGAGTTCGCAGAGGTTTGCTCGGCTTCCGATTCTGACGTGTCGTCTTTTGGCATGCTGTCCGGAATCAGTTGGGTTCTAAAGAGATTGTGCCCGCAACCTTAATAATACGAGTCGCTTAAGGGTAAGAAATACCATAAACGGCGTGTCGTCTATTATAAACAATTAGCAAGAGACTATTTTTACCCCCCAAAAAAATAAAAAATAGGAAGAGATTATTTTTTAAGAATTGCCTTTTTTATTTTTTTTTTATTTTTTTATTTTTACTTTTCAGATGAAAAAAGCCAGCCTTTTTTTTTTTTTTTGGTTTTTTTCCTCCTAGTAAAATAGATAATAATAAATAAAAAATAAAAATAAAAACTGAATGCCAAAGAAGCTACAGCTTATCGAGAGCTCCAAAGAAGCTCGACCTGACTGCCTCTCTCTCTCTCTTTCTCTCTCTGTGTGCATCGATGAAGGGCATGACTGTATGAGGCCCAGGATGCCCACATCCTTGAACGCAGCCTCTAAACCCTAAAACAGAAAGCTTTGAAATTTCGTTTCAATGGCGGTGGCGTCTCATTTAGACATTGAACGGTGCAAGCTCATCCCTCTCTCCCTTTCTTCCTTCTGCGCATGTCCTTGCTCATGCCGACCACTATCCTCTAAATTCCTAGTTTTGAGTCGACCCATTACGAAATTCGGCCACCTGCGCTTGGTCCTCGATGGTCCTCAAGCTAAAGGTTCGATTCGGCTCAGCCGAAGTGTCGTCTCGGTGCATCGCCACTTCATCACGGCTATGGCTCGAGCGGAGCCGGAGAGTCTCGACGAAGGCAATGCCAAGCAGGTACTTCCAGAGACAAAGGAGTTGTTTATGCTTGTAATTTTGGTTTTTATGTTTGTGGATAGCGGCGTTTTGGTGAATTTGGGATAATTTCAGGCGGAGAGGTTGTTGAAAGTGGCCCCTTTTTTTTTATTTTTTTAGAATGTGGATTCGTATGTAGTATATGGTTTTGGATTAATGGCTTAATGCTGGTTTCTAGCACTGGGTTGATTAGAGATTTGGAAACTTTAGCTTGAAGGTGTTGGAAATAGCTTGGAGATTATATAAGAATGTATGCCAATATGAAAAGGCAAGCGAGTATTGCGATTAAGCTCAGAATGTTGAAATAACTGCTTTAATTAAGGTTGATCCTATGGTAGAATGGAGAAGTTGTGATATTTATATCGTTTTAAGTGATAAAGATATTTTTTTTTCTTTGATTTTTGAAAGAAAGGTGCAGGATTTCAAGCAAAGAGAATACTATTTAAATTGAACTTCTTTGCAGCCGTATTTAATATTCTTGTTATCACACATGTATATTTGAAAGAATATACTGAAATGGGTGTGTTGTAGGAAGTTGACAAAGGCCAAACAATGTCAATGAACGAGGATACAATCTCACAGAGTCAACCGAAAAAAAATCAGCTAAAGAAAAGGGTTGTTTTTGGACTTGGCATAGGAGTAACTGTTGGTGGTGTTGTATTGGCTGGAGGGTGGGTGTTCACTATGGCTCTGGCTGCTGCAGTTTTCGTTGGTGCACGTGAGTATTTTGAATTAGTTAGAAGTCGTGGAATCACTGCAGGAATGACACCTCCTCCTCGTTACGTATCACGAGTTTGTTCTGTTATCTGTGCTCTTATGCCCATACTTACCTTGTAAGATTGATAACATGCCTTAATATGTTTGTAGAAACTGAACCAAGAATTTTTACAATATTTTGCATCAATTTTCACTTGTAGAGATTATTATTTTCCCTTGTGTAATTAGAAGCTAGGAAACATGCCATTCATAATCTCGATTCCTCTTCATATGTACGATAATTAATTGTGACTGCTCTTATTGCAACTGAAACCAAAAAGCCAGGGTATTCCTTGGCAACAAATTGGTATATTAGATTTACTCCACCCTTCCTCTGCTGTTGAAGCTAGATGTTTTCTATTCCACCTTCTAATCATAACATCTAAAAAACTAACAGTGTCTGTTTTCTATGTTGTATAGCTAGGATCAAATGGACGTGATTAATTTGTATATGTTGCTTAAAACAAATTGTAAATTAGATCAATTTTGCTTTAGTTAAATTGTAATATGGTTGTGAAGTTAGTTTAATAATTACTGTGAATGTTATTTGTGGAACTGTTAAAACATTTAGAACCTGCATCTTGTTTCTAATTTCTCTAACTATAGCAATATGTCCTCTGATGAGTGTGATGACAAACATACTTTTTTGTTCTTTGTCCATTTTAATTTCAACATTCTATCTTGTTATTTACTCTTGTAACAAAAATTAAATTAAGAGAAAATATCTAATGGTAAAGTGATAATTACTACAGACGCAAAACTGAGGTTTGTACAGTGATGAATGATGATGATTTATGATTAGTATTTGTGATCTGTGGCCAGGTATCTAGGTCAAATTGATGTTTCTGTGACATCTGCTGCATTTGTCCTTGCTACGGCATTGCTTTTGCAGAGAGGGAATCCTCGTTTTGCACAGCTCAGTAGTGCCATGTTTGGGTTATTTTATTGTGGATATCTTCCATGTTTCTGGGTCAAGCTTCGATGTGGTTTAGCAGCACCTGCCCTAAACACTGGTAAGAAGTTAGGTTTATAAAGTCCTGATGGTAAATTTAGACATGCGGAGATTCATTAAAATAGTAACTAAATTAGCTTGTTTTACCTTTCTAGCTAGCTAATTTTCCTAATTTTTCTTTATATTTTAACAGGAGTAGGAAGATCCTGGCCTGTTCTTCTTGGTGGCCAAGCTCATTGGACAGTTGGTCTTGTAGCAACTCTAATTTCTTTTAGCAGCATAATTGCAGCAGACACTTGTGCTTTTATGGGGGGCAAGGTATTTAGGCACTTGACTTTTGCTGCTAACGTGTTGTGGGAATGCTATATGTATTTGTGGTGACTTCTTTTAATTTAAGTTTTATGCTCAAGGTTCCATTTTCCAATTTTTTGAATTGTTATCTCACTGATATTTTCGAACTGCTTTCTTATATCTTCTAACATAATCATTCTTGATTATACAGTTGATATTGTGGTTGTAAATATTACGGTGAAATAGCTAATCAGAATCAAACTAGTATTTTATTAAAACTATATATATATATATATATATATATTTTTTTTTTTTTTTTCTGTCTTCATCTTTCATCTTTCATCTTGTTTAGGTTTCAAAGTTTTTGAGATGCAGTGACTTTATTTTCTGCATTGAGAAGTGATCAACTCTTCACATTTTTATGTTTACTCAAGCAACTTTGCTACTTTCTTATTTATCATTGAAGCATTGTATGAAGAATGTGTTATTCATAATATTTGAAAGGCCAATGCCCATGGGAATCAATGGAATAGTTTTTCACAATGCAGGCAATTGGTAGGACGCCACTTACCAGTGTTAGTCCGAAGAAGACATGGGAGGGAACAATTGTAGGTTTGGGTGGTTGTATAGCCATTTCTGCTGTATTATCAAGGGTTTTTAGCTGGCCAAGATCATTGCCCAGGTATTTAATCTTTATTATTGTAGAAAATATCTTCACTAAAGGGTAAGATGGTAATTCAATTTTTCTAATTGGATAATTGTTAAAACACGTACATTGTCAGTGAGGCACTAAAAAGACAATATGACATGAAAGCTCAGACATGTCTGGAATTGGAAAAATATGAGGAAATTAAGATGCATACTCTGGTTGCAGTTTTTGGACAATTCTTGATAATGTGTATTGATTTTGTGTTTTCCGATTGTTTATAGTGCAATAGCTTTCGGAATTCTGAATTTCTTTGGGTCTATATTTGGTGATCTTACGGAATCAATGATTAAACGCGATGCTGGTGTGAAGGACTCTGGTTCTTTGATACCAGGACACGGTAAATTGCAATGTTGTTTTCTTTCTGTTACCATTGGTTGTTGTTTCTTGCATTAAATACATAAAACCTTATATATTTCTGAGAGTGTGGGTGTTAATGCAGGTGGAATACTAGATAGAGTGGACAGTTACATATTCACAGGAGCTCTTGCTTACTCTTTCGTCAAAACCTTCCTGCCACTTTACGGAGTTTGATGTAAATTTAGTATCATAACCAAGTTCAATTGCTAAGCCTCCCGCACCATCATCAAAATTTTTCTGAGGCTCTTGTTTTGGAGAGAGCTGGGCCAAATAGAAGCGACTAATTAAAAAAACAAAAACAAAAAAAACAAAAAAACAAAAAAAACAAAATAAGAAAAAGAACTCCATCAAGGTATAAATCTCAACCGGGCCGGCATATTTTTCAACCAGGGTGCATGACATCACGCAAGTTTGGGCTAACAAGGAGTTGGGCTAACAGTGCTGCTGCTGTCTGTGAGAGCTTTTTTCTCTTTCTCTCTCTGTCTTTTTCTTTTTTTTATTTTTTCAATTTGTTTGATTTCTGGAATAAAATAATAATTGTTTGGACGTTGAGAACAATTGCATCAATCTTCTTCTCAAAAGTCAAAACCTTGTATTTTAGCATTAAATCCTTATTTTTTGCTGGTTAATTAGTATGTCATGTATTTGTCAAAATAAGCGAACCGATACTTATCTGCTGGTTAAAAGATAAATAAATAAATAAATAGAAATAAGTTTGGACGAAAATTTATTGTCAAGTTGTTTTGTAATATAAAACCAATGCTGGTGAAAATACGTTTGTCATTTTACTGATGCTGAGCTGAATTTTTTTTTTTTTCTTTTTTTCTTTTTTCCCACTTCTGAAATTTTGTTGGATATCAATTAACATTGGGTTCATTCCTCGTTGGTTTGTGCCTTCTTTTCCAGAAATGTAACGACCTCTACTTTGATTTTTTATTATTTTAATTTTTTTGGTTTATAGTTTCGTACAATGGGCGTGAAAAACTTGTTTTGCTTCAATTAAGGGAAATTCTATTTAACATTCACTTTCGACTTTATACACTCCTAAATGGAAAATATACGAAGGGCCCAATGCAACTCCATCTTTTACTTTGGTATAACAGATTCTTAGAAGACAAATTTTGCGACTGTGCGAGGACATGATTAACATGATCCATCTCAGAAGCTTAAGAAGGACTTAAGATCTCAAGTGTTAATTACTATTAGTATCCATTTTGATCAAATTGCACAATGAGCTTTAAAATGTTTTAATCAGGTCCTCAGTTTATAAAAATTGATTATCGAATTGACTAGAAGTCTAAAAGTTCGGAAAAATTGACTCTCCAATTAATTAAAAAGTTCAAAATTTCAGAAAATTTATTAATTTTCTTATTAATCAATTTTTTTTTATATTATTTGTAAATTGAGAAAGCTAACCAATTTTCTCAGTTTTTAATTTTTGTTAGTTAATTTGTGAATTAGATAAATGTAAAACAAATTATAAAAATTTTAACATTGAGAAATGAAACTAATTTTATATTGTAAACAAATTAGATTGCCATTTTAAACTGGATAATTCAATGTACATATTGTAAACAAATTAGATCAACATTTTAAACTTGATAATTCAATGTACAATCTGATCAAAGTACAAGGTATTAAAGTGTAATTCATCTTTAATTTAAATGAAATTAAAAAGTTTGGTTCTATGATTTAATTAATTAATTTCCTAATACAAGAACCTTTTTTTTTTTTTTTTTGGGTCATTCTTTCAATGGCGTAATTCATCTTAAATTTAAATGAAATTAAAAAGTTTGGTTCTATGATTTAATTAATTAATTTCCTAATACAAGAACACTTTTTTTTTTTTTTTGGGTCATTATTTCAACGACGAGTGACACCTTTGTTCATCTTGTCATAATAAGCTTGGTGGTTAAGATAATGACATGATGTTACCCACTTTTCTAACATATATATATATATATATATAGTTTAGGTTAATATTTAAATAGCTCATCCTTTTTTTATTAGTCTTATTTTTATTTACAATCATTTATATAGTATTTAGTTGCTTTCACTGAACAAAATCAATTATCTTTGGACCCTTCTAAGATCATCTGCACCATCAAAGGTGTGCCCGCAATGTATATACAGTTTCGAATTATGACTACTTATAACTAAAGATAGAAAACTCTGGTTATGATAATGTTTTCCATGTTAATTAGCCATCCATTTGGTCCACTTTACCATAAATTAAATAATTAAAATATTTTTCATCAATAGAACATCTACATGTAGCTCTCCTCACTCTTTGACTCAATAATTCTTCTTCCCATTTCCAATAATTTCAGTTAGTTAATAATTTAGCATCAATTTGTTGACCCACATATATAATCCTTAATCACTTACAAATTGAAAGTGATATAGCTTCAGGTATATGTCAAACTTAGGAGTCCATGGAAGACAAAACAGGGGGTCTACTGGGTCGATGATCAAAACCCACCATCACACTCTAGGTGGGTTTTAATATAGTTTAAAGAAAATGAAAAAAAAAAATATATATATATATATATATATATTTTTTTTTTCGATCGTCAACTTTTCTGTGCCGTGTGAAGCATGATTATGATTGAAGAAGAAAGTCAATCTCTTATCATATAACCGAAAGAACTAAAATAATTGAAGAAAAAAGTTGACACCAATTATATGTCTCAAGGCAACTACCACTTAAAGACATGGATGGTCCAAACTAAGCTATGGAAAGATTACCAACCCCCAGCCTTTTAATTTTATGGTGAGCTTGTTCTTTATTACTTATCCTCTTGACCTTACATGTGTGATGTGTCTTTGTTATTTGTATCAATGATGACAAATGGCAACCCCATAGAATGTGTTGCATGCTCAACAATTATTTTTGCTTCTTCATCCTTCCATGTCAAATAAAACAATTTTTCATATATTTAACTATATGAGATACATCAATATTTTATTTTTAATTAAGTTATATTTCGCATTAAATAAAGTTAATTTAGTTAATATATCAATATCTTATTTTTAATTAAGTTGAATTTCATATTAGTGTTAAGTGAAACTAATTTAGTTAATATATCTTTTACATCAATATTTATAAAAGACAAAATCATGAGCTCCAAACAATAAAAAGGAAAATTTGTTATAAATAATAAATAAAAAATTTGAATTTCAGTAGATATATATATATATATATATATATATAGACACTTATTTAATAATGTATATTTTCACATGCACAATAATAGATGCTTCAATCAATCATGGAAGCAAATTAGATACATACTCTCCTCTCAAGAGGGTCATTGACCAAGGAGAGAAATACATGCGTTTAAAACAAGCCTATATAATAAATAACCAAGTTCGATAGTAGAGGAGAAAATTAAGAAAAAAATAGCCCAAAAAAATAAAAAATAATAATAATAAAATTAAAAGAGAAGCATGAAAGAGACATGAGAAATGAATGTTGGGTTGACCTCGAAGAGATATCCAATATTATGAAAAATAAAATAAATAAAAAAATAATTATGGAGATAATAGAAGAAGAAGAAGGGATAAAAAGAAACGAGGGCTTAAGTTGGAGGCTAGCCAACTCATCCATGCAAAGCTTTTGTGGAGCCAGAAGACCACCAAAATATATGAAAATGAGAGAGAGAAAGAGAGAGAGTCTTGTGCAATAAGGGAGTGAAGGCAGACCAATGAGCGTGTCTTGTTGTTACCGGGAGGGCCTACCCTGAGTGAGTGAGTGGCTTTTGACAATCATATGAGTGCTTACTTTTTGGGTTTTTGGCATAAAAGAAAAAAGAAGAAAGTATATGTGTGGGATGCAAAGAACGCGTTGTTTCCAAGCTGACTATGAAATATAACAAAGAGAAAAGTAGAGAGCAAAGCAAATCAAAGCAAAAAAAAATTAAATGAGGGCAAAGAAAGAGAGCCGGAGGAGATATGGTGGGCAAGCATCTATAAAAGTTAAGAGAGAGATAGTGAGAGATAGAGAAGCTAAAGATTGTCTGCTTACAAAAACCTCAACTTTTCTTGCACACGCACACCCATGCTTCTCTACCCCACACCCAACCCACACATCCATCTTCTATTCCACCTCACACCTACTTTTTTTACTTTTGTTTTTATTACTTTCCTTTACTCCCATTTGCATTGGATGCCCACATGGTTTTGCCATTTGCCCCTTTTTATTAGTCTTTAAAATCTTCTCTAAATTTGGTTTACTTTTTTCTCTAGTTATTTCTTAATAATCTGAATTTAATCTTTCAATGTATTGATGATGATTATATTGGTAAAACATAATACGTACTTTCAATATTGGTTCAATTTCATTGCTAATTAAACACTTCCCAGATGTGTGATTTTAGAAAATCCAAGTGAAAAGTAATGGAAGCTTGAAAGAGAAAAATAATAACATTGAGATGATAATCTAGTCCAATTTGATTCAGTTTCTCATTTCAAATAGGCCTAACAGGGTTTATTGCAAATTGTGCATATTATAAATTTCTAGACATTCCTTCGCTACTAAGGAAATTAGAAAGGTGGAAGATTCTCAACCTTTCAAAACGTGTTTAGAGCAATCAAAGAAGAAGTATCTACGGAAAACTATATATGGTGACTGTTGCAGGGAATTTGGATTATCAAAGAGAAAAAAAAAAAAAAAAAAAAAAGGGGATTTGTATAGTAGTACACATCGATCTACGCTAATAAGTATATAAAGAAAGGAATATGATTCTTGTAATTGACCCTTTTGTGAATTATTGAAGATCTCACTTGGGTTAGAACTCATCACCAATTTTTCAAGCCCCAACTGAAGAGTGAGATGATGGAACTGGTTTTTAAAAATAAAGTTTTTTCTCGACACTTTCAATATTCTTTAACCATGCACAAAAGGGGGGTCCCATTATTTTTTTCTTTGTCTTTTTTTCTATGCTTTTTTATAATAAGCTGTGGAAGATTGTTTGCAACATGGCTGTTTCAAATTGGATTTAGATAGTGTCCTACCCAATTTTTTTGAACATTGAAGACGACAAAAGCTGCCAAATGTCTATGAGCATTTAGCAACATCTATCTATCTTTGTTCTTCAAAATAACTGAATCCCTCACTCCTAGGAGGCTTCTCAAAGACAAAAGTGCTTACCTCAATTCCTTAATGAAAAGTTGTTTATCATTATACTTTCCAAGGAAGGTTGATATTTTTTTATTTTACAGCTTGAAAAAAGTGTGCTGCTTTTATAGGCTTCCATATCTAGAAGATGCTTAAATGGGTATTCTCTCTCTCTCTCTCTCTCTCTCTTCCTGGAATCTGCTTTCAGATGTTGAGGTGACTAAAGGCAACAATGGCAGGTCCAATATCCAAGAGGAGGATTGAATTTGAGTTTTGTGAGATTACTAAAGCGAATTCTCTTTTCCATTTAGTACTTATGTTCTTTCCCTTTCTTCTCCCAAATGGGTCACCAAGAAGAACCACAGTACCAGTCCAGCTTAGCTACTGTGCAGCGCTTTGGTACCTACATAAGGGCATGTTTTGTTTCTCCTAGTCCCAAATCAGTACTCAAAAATTATTAATTAATTTGATTAAAAACATGGAAAATTATGCATGAACAAAATGCCTTGATTAGTTGAGGGTCATGATTTTATTGGGACATTGGACCATTGAGTAGTCCTTTATTCTCACATTGAAAACTACACAAGCTAAAGTTTCATGTGGGGATGCATAGTTTGTGGAAGGCAAGGGTTCCACATCTTTGTGAATGCTTAATACATCCCTTCAATCTGAAATTGACATTTCAATATACATATTTCCTTTTAAAAGCCTATATTTATGACACCAAAATTCCTTTTGTTCCTATGCCATACCCCTTTCCTCTTCAATCATAGTTTTTGAGCACTTACGAGAGACATATACTTGATCAATCAATAGAGCAGCCACGGCCTTATTTCTCCGTTACGCTTGCCTCTCAGAACTTGTGGACATTCTAGTAGTTGACTAATTAAGGTAGAATTTGGCTAAACCAATGTTCATGACAAACATATGAGAATTTGGCACGTCTTTCTTCTTCTTTTTTTTCTTTTTTTTTTTTCGTTATAACAATTTTTTATAATTTGAATTACCTTTACAACACTGCAATCATATTTGAAACTTAATAATATATATCACCTCAACTATCTTTTATATGTTGGATTTAATTATTCTATTGTTTTTTTTTTTTTTTTAAATCTCATGATAATTCAATTAAAATTTTAAGTCATTCGATTAAAAGTTTAGGTACACAAATAATTGTTGGTGATCTATAGCCTTTGTACAGCACATTAAAACGTGAAAACTGACATCAGTAGGTTAGAGGAATTCCAAAGAGAAATCAATTGCTTACATTATGTATCCAACCCTATTCCTTCAAAATTTTCCCAAGTTAAGAAATTTGGAATCTCTAGTAAAAGGATGCTATAAGAAAACACTTAATTGCTAGTTGAAAATAAGGTGTGTGAAAAAATAGAATGAAGAACCACACAAGCTTGGGTTGGCGATATTGAAAATAATGTGCTCCAAACAAGGCAAAAACAAAACAACAACAAAGTGACTGTTTTAATAATGAAGATGAAGAGAAAAAGAGAATCTCAGTGTCAGAAGCATGATCTTGGTCTGAAGTACAAGTCTTCAAATTCTAACTAAAAGATCTCTACCATATCTTAGAGTGAATCCCAATAACATGGAAACTCATTGGGCATTCTGTGTATCGTGGGAATGAAATTATGAATTCTCTGCATCTGATTAAAACAGGACCACCATGAATTTCTTCAACGCTTCAACTTGTTACTTTTACTAGTTACTTCACGAGCACTGGACGAAGTAATGAAATTATCCAGTTACATCAGAATCATTTACTTGTAGAACTAATCGATAAGAACAAAAATAAACAACTATCCTCTACTATGTGTGTTGTATTTTGGTAGGTTTTTAGTTTTTGTTTCTTTTGTTTTTCCTACTTAATAATGTATATTTTGCTGTCAAGTGTTGTGTAGTTGCAATTAGAATTCGTTGGGCATTCAATTTAATACTTTTTTTTTAGCTCTTTCTAATTCATAATTGTTTAATATATCTAGTAAATTTTAACTATCATTACTTAACATTTTATATAAATAAATTATAAACAAATAGATAAAATAAATAAAAAATTAAAAACTAATAATAGTATCAAACGGGGCCTTTAAAACATCTTTCTTGTTAACTTATAATTCTTTTTGTCCAATAATCTTTATATACATTTATCCATCAGTAATTATTTTATTAATCTTTTTATACTATTGTTCAACATAGATGTGTTAAAATTAATTTGATGCATATGGAGGAAAGACAAAAGTAAAGTATTGCTTGGTAACATGTTTTTTTTTTTTTTTTTAACACCTAATAGCGTTTAATTTACTTACTTTAAATATTTGTTAATATTAGTTAATAGTAGTTAGATTTTGTTAAGTATCTCAACCAACTATAAAATTAAGGGGAAAAAAATAAAAAAACTAAATTGAATACAATCTCAAATTGTTTTTTTTTTTTTCCCTCATTCTAATTTATAATTATTTGAAATGGTTATGGACTCTAACTAATGTATCGGTAGACTTTATCAATAAAATTTTTCCTTCTTTTATTATAATGAGTTTAATGTTGCTAAAAAAGAAAAGACTAACTACTATTAATTAGCATAAAGAAACATAAACAATTTGACTTTGTACATTTTATTATGATTTTTATGTTCGCACTGCTTTCAAACACAAAAACTATATGAAGTGGGACTTTGTTGAAATAAAACTTATAGAACTTGAACTTCTACCTTCACTTTGAGCATTCAAAAATGAATATAACCATCCTCTTTCCTTTAGCTGCCCAATAATCAAAAGTAGAACCTTACAAATTACAATCTGTCTGTGTCAAGAAGCGGTCAATGTTGACTTAATATATTTAATAATCATAATTTTATATATATAAATATAAATCTATATCTATATATATATATATAATATTTGGTAAATGATAATCATAATTATATTTGCCAAACGAAACAAACGAGAAAATTAAGAACCAACCAACTCAATTTATTTTTTAGCGAAAAAATAAAATAGCAACAACTCAATTATTCGATTGCCCATTTTGACACCAGCTACTTTAGAGAAATCAGACGGTTTATGATCAAAAAGAGATTTGATCGAACGGTTGAGCTGTGCCAATCACTTTGATTGAGACATCTCAATTTGGAGTATTTATAAGTTTCAAAGCTTGTTTGGAGAAGCATGTTGTTGTGATCATTTGCATAGATCAGGCACTGCGGGGCCCATAACTGTTTTCAATAGAGTCCGTAGATTTTTGGATTTTTATCCTGTGTACACGCATTGTCAAGTCTAGCTGTACATCAACTGTGAACGTTGCATGAGTACGATTCTGACCACTCGCTCTATTGGGTCCCACTCAATTGCTCATGGAGGATAAATCAAGTCATTTTCAATCTGTCCCCATTGGTGCAACACATGAGACAATCGGTCAAAATCATTTGATTGGGTTTGTGATACACTTAACTTGTGGGTCCTGCATGGTTCATCTTTATTTTCTGCGTGACACGTGCATATACAAGATGTTAAGACAGGTTTTTGGGTCTGCTTACTATACCGTAGTGAAATGCATTTGTGATGTGGTCTAAGTCTAACTAATTCTTTTTCTTTTTCTTTTTATTTTTATTTTTAATCCCCAACTAATTGTCCTTTTTAATATAAAAAGAAATACCCATCATGGTAGGGTTGGGCAATTCTTCGACACTCCAACTCCAATAATAATTTGCTATTTGTGTAATTTTGAATATCAAGAATTCGGTATTTGAAAATAGTTTCAAATATACTAAATATATGCCCTTATTGTATATGTAATAATTATAATTAATGCAGGTTAGAAAATTATTTTATCGATATTAAAAAATAACAAATCACCAAACACCCACACAAATATGGTGAATTTGTAGTGTTCTATATTATATATATATTGTCATAACACTGAAAAAAAAAAAGGTTTGGTTACATGTATAAATTAAAATTTTATATAATTATATTGTTCACTAAATTTTTTGATGATAGTAGGGCATATATCAGTGTAACTTAAGGAATTTGAACCCATCACATTAAAATAATGGAAATACAAGTAGAAAGAATTACAATCCCCATTCCACTTAAAAATTTTAGAAATTCGTTGATAGTTATAATATAATTTTCTTATTCAATTAATATCGATAATAAGAATAATATAAAGAAAGGTAAAAAAAGGCGTTTTAACTAAAAAGAAAGAGTTCAAACAGTAGAAGATATGTTTCTATCACTATCCCAAACTTTCGCCCTCCACTGTATTGCCCAAAGCCAAAAGAATACGAATCACAAAACCAAACAAAGGACCAAGAAAGAAAGCTAACCTTATTCAAATTTTCTTTTCTTTTTTTTTTCTTTTTTTTTTTCCGGGACCATGTTTGGCCACCCCAAAGAATGAGACGCCCAAAAGGATTTCAAGCCATATGTATGTACGCATATATATTTGTATAATTTCAATAATTAATACTGTATACTTCAATGAGGCTAGATGTTTAATAATTATATTTGTATTGCTTCAATAATAATTGTGACAGATATTGTGTATTTATCTTCAAGCATACCACAGCATCACTTGGTCACAACCCCGTTGACAACAAAGTCCCAGTTTATTATAAACAACCAAGGCTGCCAGTTCTGCGAAAATGTTATTACCATATTTGTACGACTGCCCCACCTTCCTATTTTTTATTTTTTATTTTTTAATTTTTTAATTTTTTTAAATTAAAAAAAAAAATAGTTGCCCTTTGTCCAGGTTTTAAAGGGTAGTGCATCCTTCTTACCTTGATGGACCACCGCTATCAAGGGCGGCGGATATATAATATATAATGTATGTGTGTGTATATTATATGAGGTGCTCCCTAATGGAGTGAAATTTTCACCAACTAATAAATAGGCATACTTATATTGTATTTAATATTAATAACGATAACATCATTTTCCCAGCAATATATAGTTTATACACTGACCATGTAGCCAACCTGTTCAGCTCACTTTATGTCTCAACAAAATATAATGTCACTAAATATAACAAGAGCCGAACATTTTTCTTTCATGCAACATGGCTTTAAAACATTTTATATTACAAATGGTGTCTTCATCAAAAGCATAGTTAAATGAGGTGCTTTATTAGAAATGTATCTAAACTAATCATGTGGGGTCCGTTAGTACTAGATCCATGTGATTTCACTATGGCAGAGCCTCAAAAAAAAAAAAATATTAAACAAAAAACAAACAAATTCAATGTATAATAATAACTTAGGCTTTGGCATGCATAGATAGCATGATTCATAATGTCTAGGGTAATAGAGTTAAATAAGAATATATATATATATATATATATATATGCATATATATATGCATACACACACACACACACACACACACACACACATACATGGACATGATAATCTAATACCACCCACCATTATATATATTATAAGCATTGAAGTCTTTGAAATGCATGTATCAGGAGGGAATTTAGTCCAACATCCAATCCTTAAGTCGTTCAATGCCAAATACCAAAGATTGTCAATAGCTTATAAATCTATATTTTCTAAGTTCTTTACTTGTTTTATCAATTAACTTTTAATGTTATTAAGACATAATAATTATGGAAATACTTTATATGCTATTAGTAATCAATGATAATTTCATTTAGAGTAATTATAATTTATTATTTTATTTTTAATTTTTAGCCATGAGTGAAGCTAAAACTATTTAATAGCTAATAAAATAATTTCCAGTTTTAACAATGATCATTTGGCGCAAATATATCCATTGGATTTCATTCAATGATATGTCACAGTATAATTAACCCACATTGTAATCCTCCATTTTTATAAAATGAAAAATAATTGAAAAGCATCCATGTCCTAGTTTGAGATAATTTTGATTAACAAAGTAAATGAAGGGCTAAGTTGACTTACATGCAACCACAACTGTTTCAATTTGTCAAACATAAGGATTTCTATTTCACAATCAAAATCAAACAAATTATTGCACATATGGTTGCACCGTATTGGCAGTAATTTTGCAAAATTTACCCACCATTAATTCAATAAAGCATGTTATAGATTATGTTATAGATTCAAAAATCACTCACCATCAATTTATTTAGCATAGTTCTAAACAATAGATTTGAAAATTCTAGAAATGCATGATAACTTCGAAATATCACACTTTTTTCACAATCTTTTTTCATTAGGGAAATAACAATTTTATGGAAACATATATATATATATATATATATAAAATACTGTTTTGATAATAAATCAAAACTATACTCAAGGGACTAAAATTTGAATGATAAATTTTTGTTTTCTTAGTTTCTTGTTGCCAAACTTTACAACATATAGTAACCAGAAAGCACAATAACATTAATACCCAACTCTGAATTACGAAACTCAAGAATTAAAAGTATGAACAACTTTGTGAAACATTAGGTTACTAAATTGGTTTGGTTTCTTGACTGGAAATAATAGGCCTACAGAGAAGATAGACAATTAGCATAGAATAAAACACAAAAAAGTTCCAAAAGATAGAAAAATTTAAAACAGTGAGTTATGAAGCACCTCCAACTTCAAAGACGAAAATTAATTGGTAGAACCAATAACAAAATGCTGGTTCTCAACAACTCCAAGCCGAGGCCGAGATGAGTTCCTTTCGCTGCCAGCAGAGAACAAGTGAAGACTGTTTCCTCTCGATATGGAATCCCCGAACCGGAGTTCGCTGCACTAGACAGTCAGCTTGAGACTCTGTAAAGTTACTGAATGTCAAAGGAGAAAAACCAGATGTCAAAAATACAGTTCTCCACGGAGGTGTTCTTTCAGGAGACCGGTGGCGACCCATCACAACTTTCTCAATTCCTGGTTGCAACAAATATCTTTCAATCTTTTGCAAGGCGTCGAGATTAACATTTACCGCATCAAGCGATTCAAGCAAGCCCGAATAAGTGTTGAGAGCATGAATTATTTGGTGGGAAAATGACACATCCATTCGTTCACATCCTCTGTCCAAAGAAACCACAATTTTGGGAGATAGTTGCTTCACAAAGCGAAGGACCAAAGGAAGAGATAAAGGATAACTCGAAAAGGAACCAATTGGCAGGTTTACAGCAATCGCCTCACTCTCCGAGACATGAAATGGCAGTGGCCAAGAAGCAGAATTCAACACTTCAAGGCTTATAATCTCAATCTCAAAAGCCAGGTTAATTTCACTAGCAAAATGTTTCAGGTTTTCTTGAGTGAAACCAAACTCGAATTCATCTTGCATTGAAGAGGAAACAAATGCTGTGATCTTAAGAGATGCCGAGCCTCCATTTCTCAAAGCAAGCTCTTGCATAAAAGACGGCCATTGCCCACCATACCCAACATCAAAATCAATAACATGAACCCGATTGAAACCCTCCACCGCTTCGAGGATGGCTTGGTTACAAGTAAAATTGGCAAATTGAAGTACCGGTGAGATTTCAGAGAAAGATTTGTAAGCCCCAATTTTGAAAATGAGACTAAAGGGAGACAAAGCCAATGGGTTGGTGGTATTCATATGGAGGAGCGTTTGCAAGGCCTCCTTGAAATAGAAAGCAGCCCGTTGGAATGGCTTACCAATGGGAGAAGAGAGCTGGTGATTGAGCCGCGCCAATATCCCTTGCGCGAGGACGGGGTTTCCAGTTTCGATCAGCTCTGCGGCCTTGGATAGCTGGTCAATCATCGCTTGCTGAAGCTGGTGGTTCATCAATTCATCGCCCCCTGCTGCTGCGGGGCCTACCATTTTCTGTTTCGTCGCCGCCATCGTTGGCCTCTGTTGATGATGAAGATGCTGAGGGAGCAATTGTAGCTGCTGTTGTTGTCCCCGGACAAATAATTCTTGCCCCGAATTCGGAAATTGAACCCTCTGCAGCTGATAATTGGCTCCGGTATTACCGGAATTCAGCCTCTTCGCCGGTGGGGGTGAAAGAAGGTGGTGCTCTTGCAGCTGAGCATACGTCAAAGGCATAAACAGAGCTGGGTTCTGGGCAAACTGCGCTTGGTGTTGATTAATCACAACCTGGGGATTGAAAATCTGAGGCTTCTCATCCCCACCTTCGACCAGTTGTGGGTGCTGTTGTTGATGGAAAACAACAGGAGCGAGCGAAACGGGCAAAGGATTGTTAGCTGAAGCAGAGAAGATGGGACTTGGACTGGGGTTGGAGACAGAACCCAACGGACTAAGCCTTGCATTGTTGCTATGAACATTGTTTGGGGTGGGGTTGAAAGGAAAATCAGAACAAGAGGTTGCCTGTAGAGATGGATCAATAATGTTGTTGTTGTTCACCAAATTGCCGCTATTCGGTTCGAACCCATACCCTTGATCCACAACCCCAAAACCCGCATTAAATTCCATATCCTGGGAGCCACTCCCACTCTGCAAGAGCTTGTTCAATCCCAAAGATGGGTCTTCAACATCCGCCATTATCAATCTCAGAATGGACTGATCTTGACCTGGTGACTCAGACAAGACACTCTCCCAGTCTTCCATTCCGAGCCCACATTTTTCTTCCTCTAGTGGAGCAGCGCGTGAAGAAGGGTTTCCAGAGACCGCTACTGCCGCCACGCCGGTGGTGTCGGTGGAGCCGCTGCCACCACCGTTTCCGCCGCCGCCGCCGCTGCCGAGAGAGGAAGACAGTGTTGAGGAGGATGTTGGGGGACTTGGGCTTCTTCTAGTATCGAGAACAGAGGTGGGCTCACTGCCCACATAGCAATTCTCTTGCTCTGTGGTTTTCCACTTTTGTGGCTGTTGTTGTTGTTGTTGCTGTGATGCCAATAATGAATCTGACGCCGGAGAGAAATCTAACACCCCCTTCCCTTGAAACTCCTCAAAGGGTAAGGGCATGGCCTTCATCTAAATCAACCAATAACAACAAGTCTACCCACACAAACCCAAAAACCTCCAGTTTTCAAGAAAAAGAAAAACCCACCCTCCCTTTTTTTTTCTTTTTTTCTTTTTTTCTTTTTTTTTCTTTTTACAGATTTCCTAACCACAAGAACAACACAAATATGGCTTTAATTTCGAAAATTTTTTACAACCATGAGTTTGAGAGTAACCAAAGAGAAACCCACTATAACAAAAACAATTACAACACAGAACAGATTTTTTTGAGGTCTAAAAGTCTTAGAGCTTTGGCTATTTCAGCATACACACCCTTAGCTTAGCTGCTTCAGCTTCTTCTTCCTTCTTCTTCTGATACTTCAGCCCCTCTCTCTATATGAAAAGCTCAAATTTTTTTTTTTTTTGGTTTGTTCTTCCTGTTCTCTCAATTCTTTAAAGACCCATTTACGGAATCGTCATCTTCTTCTTCTGTGGTTAAGTTTTGATGGGGTTTTCTTTCCCTCTCTTCTTCTGGTGTATTTGGAGTATTTTGTCTTCCCTCTGTTTTCTGCTATTTGGATGCGTGCAACATATAAAAGTGGTAAAGTGCCTTCTCTCTCTCCCTTCGTCTCTCTCCTCTTTCTCTCTCTAGTTTTTTTTTTTTCTTTTTTTTCCTTTCCTTTTTCTTTTCTCTGTTTATTATTTTTATAATTTTTTTTGTGGCTTTTGTCTGTAGACGTAGTTATCTCTCTGTATAGTTTTCTGTCACTCTCACTCCCAGCCCACTCTCCTCTATGACGCGTATGAGTTTTCCATATATCACTCTCATACGTAGACCTAAAATAACCATTAAAAAATTATATTTTTTTCATCCAGATGGTAATTATGATTTTAAATATTTAATATCCTGAAATTTTTGCACGAATGATGAATTATTATTATTATTATTATTATTTTAACTGATGCACCCAATTGTGTATAAATTTTTGATAATGTGCCGTTCACGCTTCAAGGAGACGCGTGAGGGTGTTGTTCTGAGTACTGTATTTTTATATTTATTTTTCTTTTACAGAGACCAACGAGACAGAGAAAAGGTGCACAGGCTCGAATGGGTATTGTAACTTAAACGTTTTTCCCTTTTTACCCCTTAAGTTTTCTTACAGTTCAAAGCCAATTTGGACCTCAGGTACAAAGAAATATAGGGGTAAAAAAGTAAGCACGACCAAACAGCCTCTGCTCGGCCTGGTTTTCGAAACTGAATCTGACGGCAATATTACGAGTAGATTTTTTGAGGCTTGAAAATATCGAGACATATCTGACGGACCAGATTATTTAAAAGAGATAAAATTGTGTGGCTACGATTGAATCTTTATGAGTAGAAGGAATAAAATAATAAAAATGAAAAAAAAATATATATATATATATATGTTGCTATTTTTCCTTTTGGGCCCAACTCTTCGGATTTTGAGTGTTGGGGCCCAATGGGTTCGAATTCATATAATTAGCTATTGATATTTTAGTACAAAGTAAAAAAGAAATAACATGGAGTGAAAAGTACACGGTGGTCCGTATGTTACTGTTTTGGATCATCGAGGAAAGTGTGGGTGTAGCAAGTTGTTTTTTTTTTTTTTTTTTTTTTTTCCTTAAATTGTAGTAAGTTGTTTGTGTATGATAAAATTTGCGGAAGAATGTTATATGGCCAGAGTAAAATCAAAATTTGATTCTTTTTTTTTTTTTTTTGCTTTTCGGAAGTTAAAAAAATTTGTTTTAATCTCAAATCAGAAGCTATCACACGAAATTGTCTTCTTTCTTTATTTGTAATGTTCAAGTTACATGTAAAAATTGATTGAGAGGACAACGTGTGACGGAGTTGAATACAATTTTTATATATAAAATGCATGAATAATGTGGGAATTAACTTTGATTTTGATAATCGATAAGGACTAATGCCCGAAATTATTGACATGAAAATCTTGTACACAATGTGTTATGGGTTATGATATTAGGTTAAGACGTTAGGTATTTTTCTTCTTCTGATAACAAGAGTAATAAATAGAAAATGGATTTTGTTCCTTCAAAGATTGGAAAGAAAATATCTCCTTTACTATTCCTAAACATATTAACCAATAAGATCAAAACGGTACTTGAAAATTAAAAAATAAAAATAAAAAATCAATGCAAACAAGTCATATCCAAACGTGAGGAAAAAACAAAAAAAAAAAAAAAGCTTTTTTATTTTTTTATTTTAATCAACTTAATTGGTCTACATATCCTCCTTTTCCTCTTATTTCTAGTAGCAATTCATGATGGCGGTGACTTCTAAAAAAGACAAAAAGAATTTATAAAAGAAAACTCATATAACATGGAACTAGGTTTCTTTTCTGGTAATAATGAAAAGAAAAAAGATGTTGGCATTTTTAATAGACAAAATTCTTGAATTATTCTTATGGAATTCAGGGATATGAATATATTAATGGATAAATTAAGTTCTATGTCTCTTGGTCCATGAAGCCTCAAAGAAAATGAACTTTAGCATAAATAATTTTGATAATTCTCAAAAATCAAATTCATCTATACTAGTTGCATTTTGTTTATCCATTTTCTAAGTCCCAGCATTTGCAATTAAAAATAACAAAAATATTTTTTGACAGTTCCATTTAAAAATAAAATAAAAAACAATAAAAAAAGACAGTTGCATTAAAGAATTACAGGCAGGACAACAAAATGAGGTTGCATTGATATAGATTGGACAAGTCCATGAACAAAGTAACAAATCAACATGTCTATTCAATTAAATTACTCTAACAACTCTGACAATTTTTGTCGATTTCTTTGTTTGAGGGTTTTTTTTTTTTTTTTTTTTCCTTGACAAATTATTTTGTGGGTTGACTGAGTACGACATGCTGCATTCCAGCGATCTCCTTCAATCTGCCCAAAAGTCGAAAAAATATTTATAACATCCGTACTGTATATGACGGTTTAATTGGTAATTGCAATATATACCATTTGAGTATTTATCAAAATGTATATATATATATATATATGTCCCATTTCAGTTTTCCTCTATAATCGTTTTGTGAAACATTAATTTTTTAGATTTAATATATTTCCTAATATCATAGTTGATTCCATTGTTGGAGATATATTTCAAAATCCCATTTGAGTAGAAATAATTTTTTTTTATAACATGTATTTTGTATGACTGAATAGATTTTTCTTTCTTTCCTTTTTTTTTTTTTGAGCTGAGAGAAAATAAAAGAATCTGATTTTGTAATTTTAGGTTTTTTTACTTTTTGTTTTTTTTTTTTTTTAAAAAAAAAAACATTGTTTTGGTCGGTTGTACGTTTTACAGCTCCATAGACGGCCGTGACAGCCAACTTTTTCGTGATTGTCTTTTTTATTCAACAAAACAACGTGATGTTTCGTTAGTTTCTTTATTGGAATGAAAGCAAGGAATAAAATTTGCCACAATCTTGAGGATTAACATATAGATTGCTTTGTTTCCTGTAATAAGACATGGAGAAAACAATGTGATCTCTCCAAGTAATCTAATTCCTTTGTAACTTTGATTATCAAATAAATAGTTGATTTGGTGCAGCATCAACTTGCTTGATTTGCATGAAAAAATCACTATTAGGGTGCCAAAATGAGATAACCAAAACAAACGAATTTTTTTTTCTCTTATTTTCTTTTGGATGGTAGGCAAAATGTAACACTCATTCTTAAGACATAAATTTGAAACAAAACCATATAAAAGGGGACATAATGCAGTGCACTTATACTTTGAGTGTTTTCAATGTATCTATTTTTAGCACCATGCCTAAATATATAAATATTTGCACCATTCAACAAAGTTTGCTAGTTGCTTTCAATTTGCTAAGTTTTTCTCATTGAAAGTCTTGCAGTGGCGATCAATTATTTGTCTAAATATGAAAATGCTAGACCCAAATATTTTTATGTCATTTTCACCACTCTCCAGCCAATCCCTTGAAACATGAAAGTGATTGGGTGAAAATAGTGATCAGGCACTGAGAAACTGAGAGACAACCTCAACAACAACAACAACAACAACAACAACAACAACAAAGTTTATAAACACGTACATACAGTGTGCAAGGGCAATATGGGAATTAAACTAGTGTAGACAAAAAAAATTTGAAAAATTAGGTATTAATGTGGGAGGGAAGAGGGGACATGCTTAGGTTTGCAATGAATTGTTTAGGAAAACCATGATTTGGACATGTCAGAGAGAAGGATTTGTTTATCTCCTGCTCCCATGTGATGTTTAACACCAACTCTCTCTCTCTCTCTTCTCCAACCTTATGAAGTGTAAAGCTACCCTGCTTCAAACCCCTCTCTTTGCTTCTCACTGCTCCATTTTTCTATTCAAAAATTCTAATTTTAAACTCTCTCTCTCTCTCTCTCTCTCTCTCTCTCTCTCATGTTTTTTTACACAAAAAGATTGGTATGTTAATTCTTTTCTCTCTTCTCAAGACACCCAACACCTCAAGCAAACACCAACAAACAAGAAATAGCCTACTACTCTTGAATCTTCACCACGAAAACAAAAAGCTTAAAGTGACATTTCCTTCAAGCTAGCTAATTAAATAGATTTTCATATGGATGATATATAAGTAATTAATTATGAGCAAAAACTTTCATTTCCATTGTCAAGGGTTACCCATGATTGGAGAACACATGAAAATCATGTATAATAATAAGAAAATCTTAATCCAATATATATCCACAAAACCCACTTCGAGTGGTTGCCTTTTTTATCATATATTTATATAATTAATGAATCTAATATCAACCTTCCGTTACATAAATTACAAAAGCTTCTTACTCTGTATACTTGGGGACAAGTTATGATGATTGGCGATGCATGCACTAGTTGAAGAATTTAATCTATTATCCTTCAATTATTTATCCCAAAAGCTAAAAAGGTTTTATTTTTATTGAACCACATGGATCGAACATGGCAAATAATGGATGAATAAGATCAATCCAATTGCCGATGGAATAGTGGTGGCCGCCACTTTAAGATCATGGAAGCTAAGTTCGGTTGGAATAATTTTAAAGATTTCGTAAACTTAAGGATTTATTAATTAGAAACATCGATATATATATATATATATGTATGTGTGTGTATTTGCGTGATAGATATGCTTGTTTGATATGCAATCCCTTTGACCTTATTTTTATCACAATTCAGTGTTTATTGGTACATTCATAGAAATATTTTATAATTTTTTAGTTGGGTTTTATATATACAGGGGCACTAAGGATTATATTTATATTTACATATATATATATATATATATATGTGTATGTATGGTTTTTCTTTGACCTTATATATTGGTTTTTCTTGACAGTTTGTCACTTTCTAAGCATAATTGCAAAAGCATAAATAAATATTGATATTTGGAAGTATTGTAGGTCGGCACTAGTTGGCCTTTATCTTTTGTTTCCACGCCTAATCCTACGAGAGAAACAAAATGTATGAAAACTTAGAGGAGAAGTGCATGTATCAATCATAAAAGTAGAGGCATCACACACACACACACACACACATATATATATATATATATGCATAATGGTGTTTGTTTTTGTTAGTTTGTGTACCATGGTTTGTGGTAATTATTATCATAAAGGAGAACTTCTAATGTCAAATCACGAAAATATACAAAATAAAATCTGTGTGGAGATATATACTTGACGGGCATAGAGAAATTAATTAAAGAATTCTTTATTAACCTTTCCCCAAAATAATATAAAATAAAAAGGAAGGTCAATTAAGCCGAAGTTGCTCATTAAGATTACAAAATAATAATACTCTCGTTAACTTTATGATTCAAATTGTACAAGACTTTATTCAAGTTGCAATTTAATTTCCTATTCTTAAGTTCCAAGTTTCAAATGTCAAATTTTCCTATAATATTACCTTAACTAATAAATAATAATCAACGATGCTGAACTCTTTTAATTAACAAATACATATATAAATATATATAATACTTGACAGCCAACCTATTAATTTGCATGCAATTAATGAACAAATTTCAATTAAATTATTCCTTCTAAACAAACACTTAGATGTTAGAACAATAATGGTGTATAAGTGCAATGAATACGAAGTGTATAAAATGTTCACATATACAATATTATTCATAAATAACAAAGGAGGTGTTTTTGTTTGTCGGGTTGCAAACAAGTTTTGGGGGTTAATTCTAATAATAAATTGTAACAATTAAAAACTTGATTTAGAAGTAGGGAATTACATGACAAAGACAAAGAGCAAATAAAAAATTGGATGGTGGTATCAAATAATTCCAACCGCACATTTCGGTTTTATTATAATCATATTAACTACGAGAACAACAAATCAAAAACCATAAAGAAATGTTTTTTAAGCTTCCTTTTTTTCTCTTTGCACACCAGCTTTTAAGACTCATAAGTACCTCTTTTTAAAGTATAATTATGGAATATATAATATGGGTATAGTTCCCAATGTGTCATCCCCTTATAAGTCATTAACCGAACCAATATATTATTCATATTTCATACAGCTTTACATGAAGAAGATAATGTAAACTTATAGCCATGGAAAATGTATCTATTGGATGGAGATGGACCAAATCATTATATGATTTGCTAGTCGAGATCAAAAGTACTATTTTTTTTTTTTTTCTTTTCTTTGGGTTGAAAGGTATTGTTTGTATAGACTTGTTTGATTAAAACACAGCGGCAATATAATTGGTATTAGAATTATAACTTGAAACATCTTTTACTATATTTGGTTTTAAAAAAATGGTGACAAAAAAAAATATATATATATATATATATTGTCTTGCTTCAAATGATAACGAAAATTTTATTTCTGTTGAAGACAAATGAAAACTCCAAACATTGGTTGGTGAAATTATATGTTATTTGGAGTGCGGGACTGGACCGGTGAGTTAATAGGTGATAACAACATTAGTGTATATTATTTTATTATTTATTTTTTTGATTAGTTAATACTCATTTACATACCAAAGTTTCCGTCTATCATCGCCACTGACACATCGAAAAGGATATCTCTACTAAGCCACGGCATCATCTAAAACTTAAGGCCCACATTGGCTCAAGGCACAGCGGCCCATTTATTTCCCAACGGATCAAAGCCAGCAGCATGATGGTCTTTTGATTTTAAAGCCACGAAATTTTACAATTAAAGTAATAATTTCGTCAATAAGAAACTTTTTTTTAATGTTAAAAAAAGGTTTTTAATAATTTTGACATTAAATATTTTTAATATCAAAAAAATAATTAGATGCATATATACAGTTCTGTAACTATCCTTTATTATTTTTTTTTAACTTTATTTTTATGAAAAAGTATTTATATATTCTTGTAAAAATAAAAAATATATACATGGGGCCGGACGGCCCAATTAGATCCTAAGTGATTTCATAATGGCCAAGCGCGCCAAACAGACAAGAGAAATAAAATTAAACCCAAAGTTTTTTTTTTTTTCTTTTCTTTTTTCTATTTTTTTGAAAGTAATCAAACCCAATGTTTTGTCCCCCTAAAAAACCCAATATATCTTTTAGGACCCACAAATTTTGTTTGAAAAATAGTGTAAAGTTGAGAACTTCCCATGTGAAAAGATAATCCATATATATATATATATATATATATATATTTATAGATAATCCATATCTTAATATACTTTTTTTTTTTTAGCTAAAAGACTACTGCAAAAATTAAGAGACTTTTTTATTTTTTTTGGGGTTTATGAGATTTGTAAAGTACAATGTAAATTGCAACGAAGAAAGTAACTTAAAAAACTAAAATGGCTGTATAAATTAGGAAGAAAGATATATCTAAGTCTATTATAGATAATCGATTTGTTTTTAGTGTGAATTCATGGTACACCACAGTATTTTCAACATGTTCAAGGTGAGGGCATTTTACTATTTTTAGAATGAGTGTGTTGATTCATTAAAAGAGGTAGATAAGTTTTGTTAATTTTTGTTCCGTGATCTGGTTGAAACTAAGCAACATTTTGTAATAAAAGCAAACTCATTGTTTCAACATCAGAATTTTAGATTATATACCAAATTAATAATCAGAAAGAGTTTATTTTATTAATAAAAGAAAAGAAAAAAACATAAAAGATTTCGAAGAAGAAAGAGTCACATAAAGCAAAAGGCAACTCAAAAGAGAGAAACAGGTCTAAACACCTGACCTGAAATTATAATATTAAATAATTAGAAAAGTTATAATGCTCAAAATCATAATAGGAGTAAAAGAAAAATAACACCCTTTTTTAAATTCTAATTGATAATTGATAATGTTCAATGCATAAGATAATTGAAATTAATATATAATTAAAATCGATTGTGCATTTCTTTATAGTTTCTTCAACAAAAAAGCTTTATATATGGTATCATTTTGTCTTCCTTTTTTTTTTTGGGTCAATAAAAATGTATGCACTTACAATCTGCTCCCCCTTTTACCAATCAGATGCCTGGCTTAGCTGGTGCTGGAGCACCTTTTTCTTCATCATATTCTGTAAGATATCACTAATATTATCTTAGCATACCATCACGAGGCAACCTGTATTGCGAACTTACAAAGCGTCAAATTATTTCACGGCTCAAATTGATGAGCTTTTGCAATATATGCCATTTTTCATCCACACACTGGAATTTTGGGCTTAAGGAATGCTTGGAAGGGGATGGATTACGTGACCTACTTCAATACAGTGGGCCCATCTTCAATAATTGGTCAATATCATTTATTGAGCTACTTACCCAAAGAAAAATTTATATATACATATATATTAAAAAAAAAAAAAAAAAAAAAGAGCTTGTGATTAGTTAACCCTATTAGATAACTTTAAAAAAATTTTTTGAGTTCCATTATTTGTGAATCTCTGCTTTATTTTTATATAAATTCTTAATTTTTTATACCTTAGTGTTGTTTTTTATCCTTCGAGAACAAGGAAACGGAAATTTAGACTTAGATATAAGCACAATATATTGCTATTTTTATGGAAACTATAAAATATTTATAGTTTTTCGCACCCAGAATATCCCTTAGATTATATGTTTGAGGTGCTGTATTCGGATTTCTCAATAAAACTGTTGTTTCTAATTTTCCATAATAATTATTGTTTTGATAGGATTTGATCTTGATTCATGGGGCATATCGTATGAACAATATAATTTATTTCAGTTAGATTTATAATTGATTGATGATATCATAACTGCGCGGCTATAATTTATTAATTACTAAAACAAAATGAAAAAGAGGTTTAAAATGTGGATCATGCCCTTTTTATATGATCAAATACTATTTGCACGTATACGATTCAAGGAATTAGAAAACGAAGGCCGTGACATCTTCATCCTAGTCATGCCCACACAAGCAGCCCATCTTCTTGTCCGTTCAATTTATAAAAATACCCTTGTAAATGGAGAGAAGTTGAAGAGCAGCTGGGGATAAAACCGTCAAAAGAATAGGCAAAGCGGATTAGGGAGAGACGTAAGCAAGGCATGCGGAGGAGACGGTTACAGCAAAAAGGAAGGAGTCTGGAAGCAGCTGGACTCATTATTAAATTGGATTAAGCTCTCCTCTGCAGTGACCCTTTGTACAGTTTGTCAAGTAAATCCTAAACATTATATTATATATATATATATATATATATATTTAACATAGAAATATAACAAAAATTACCTTTATTTTTTTTTCCTTTATCATAGCTTTTGTTATTTACAAAATACGATTTTATTTTTTTAAGTATATATATATATATATATACACACACACACACACACGATAAGCTCCTTGACTTGCATTTTATTACAACATTAGAGTATATCAACTGGGATTAACACCTTGACAATTTAAAATTTGGTAAGAAAATGTTATTTTCATTTTCTTTATAATTCATAATTCTTATTTATTATATACCAAACCAAATATAGAGCTCCGGAAAATGTCGTTTCATAAAGAAATTAATTACTGAAGGAATTAAAATTTCTTTATTTTGCAATAAAAAATATTATTATTTGTTTGCTCAATACAATATCATTAATTTTCTTAACCATTAGAAGCTTCTGAAGTAGCACTCATTAATAAATTTTGCTATAACTGGAAGTTAAAAAACACGGGAAAAATATAAGAATGAACCAAATTAATAGAACAAAAAGATAAAGGCCAAACAAAAATAAATAGGTTGGCATTAGTTAATTAATAAAAAAAAAATGCTGTCAACTATTTTTTTTGGGATATAAAATTGTTGTTCTATTGGCGTGGCAAAATTTGATTGGCCACCCAATCCTACTTGACCAAACGTCCCCGGAGGAAAAATCAAAGCGATTATTTAATTCGGTGAGCAAACGTTAGATAATGAAAACTTGCTGCCTTTAATAATCTCTAATCTGCAATCCAAAGAACTCTGATTGGATTCATCGTCCGTCTTTTCAATTTCTGTTTATTTTCAGTTCAATCTTCTTTCTGTTGTAAGTTTCCTCAACTGGCTTACACCTTTATTTTATTTTATTTTATTATTATTTATTTTTTTCCATTGTGGGTTTGGTTGGTTCTCGGGAAAGAGAAGGAAACCAGGAAAAACAACTTCTTTAAATTTTTATGCACTGCCTTTTTTTTTTTTTTTTTTTTTTGATTCTCAAACACAACGGAATCTTTCTTTATCGGCTAAGCACAATTATTAAATTAGGTTTCTCGTTTGAGTAAGGCCTTCGTATTTGTTTTTCACAGTATATTATTCCGTGTAAGTTTCCTCAACTTGATTTTATTTTTATTTTTAGATTTTCCATATGTGGGTTCGGTTCTTTCCCGGGAAAGAGAAGGAAACCAAGGAAAACAGCATCCTTAAGATGTTCTCCTTCAGTTTTCTTTGATTCTCAAACAACAGATTGCTTTTTGTCTGCTAAGCCCAATTATTTTTTTCGAGTAAAGCCAAGTTGTCTTCTTGTTAAACACAATATCTTTTTCAGGATCAAAACTGTTGTTTGGGTAATCAAAGTTGAATTTGTATTCTCTTAATTCAATGATTTTCTTTTCTGGGTTTTGTTCGTATTTTGATTAAGTTGTAGTTCTTTTATCATCATGTGTGTTTTCTTATCCCATCCTTCTATTCCTGTGGTTGTTGTTTTCACCTGATTATTATACCTAAATTTTATATTCCTTTTGTTAATTGTTGGATAAAGGGAGAAAATTTTGGTTGAAATCTCGGTCCTTTTTGTGCAGTAGATTCCACAAAATGACCAAAAGCGCCTTCAAGCAAGAGCATGATTTTGGTATGCTGTTTTCTATCCACTCTTTTCAGGCCTATTGCACAGTCTATACTATATATCTCATATCTTTAGGTTTTATGTACATGAATAATGAATTCAGAGGAGTAAATGTTTTTTTTTTTTTTTTTAATGGTAAATCAGTGGAGTAAATGATTTGTATTCGTTGTATGCAGAGAAGAGGCGTGCTGAGGCAGGAAGAATTAGGGACAAATACCCAGATAGAATTCCAGTGAGAATCTAATCTTCTATATGTTGTTTAAATCATTTTTTCATAATTTGTAAAATGTATTGCAATTTTATTGTAAGCCATTTGTTTCACCGTGTGGAAGAATGTAGAATTTGATAATTTGTGCAAGCTCATGCTGTACGGGAGACTTTTATTTGTAACAAGACTATAGGCATACTAATGTGGATTGACATCAACTTTTAGCTATGGTAGCCTAAAGCTGTGTGGCAGGAATGATGCGTGCCAAATCATTTTTGTTTAGTGTCTGTAGAAATCCTCTATTAGGTGTTAATGTGAAGGTCTCTTTAAAAAAAAAAAAAAAGAGTAGTGTTAATGTGAAGGTGAATTAAATGGGTTGGACAAAAGTTTGTCGGAAGGGTTGATATCTCATTTTGTTAATTTGCTTCTTGCTGACTCTCTTGTACTGTGTCGTCATAAAAGAACAGGGGGCTTTTCCTTTGCATGTCTTGTTTGCTCATCAGGCCTATGTTCTGATTTCTCATGTTTTATTATGTCCGTGGTTTGATTTTTAGTCTCGTCTGTCAAGTATTGAGAAGTCATTCCCATGGACCTAAAATATGTAATTTATTGGGAGATGTACATAAAAAGGATATTTGGTTCTTCATTAAACTTTCTCGGTATGTTTTAGGATGTGACCACAAGAAAAGTCCCCTGCGGACCATTGATAATTTCTAAATTGTTCTATCAGTAATTTCCTTTTTCCTATATATGGTGTATCAATGATTTCCTTTCATCAACGCATAGTCATCTGCTGTGGGAAGGAGTTGGGATTTCAAAAAATGCATGTTAATTGCAATAATCTAGTACTTAGTTTGTACGATGTTGTATCCATTTATTAGTTCGTACTACTCTGTTGTATCCATTGATATAACTTGAACAAACACAATTGTTTTCATATTCATCCTTAATCTAAGGAATCAATTATATCAGGTTGAGATTTTTCTTTTATTATCTAGCCCTTGCTAATTTACCGCAGGAATAGCCCGTTGTCCATGCATAATGTAATGATATTGTTAGTTGAATTATCATCGATGCCCTCATGTGCTCTTTTGTGGTTCTTAGGTGATTGTTGAGAAGGCTGAGAGAAGTGATATTCCCAACATTGATAAGAAAAAGTAAGCACCAATTTATATCCTTAATGGAATGGTTTTTTCTTGAACTAGTATCTATTTGCTTCTGTAAGCAAAGATCATCTTAGGGATGGAATGGACATATTACCGTCAATATACTTTGAACTAAGGATACCTCTGAATATTAAAAAGGAGTGACAATTTTACAGGTACCTAGTTCCAGCTGACTTGAGTGTTGGTCAATTCGTGTATGTAATTCGGAAAAGAATTAAACTGAGCGCGGAGAAGGCAATCTTCATATTTGTGGACAATGTCCTGCCACCTACAGGTAACCAACTGCTCTGCAATTTCATCTTCTTCCTCCCTTTCCGGTCTTCTAGCTCTCACTTCTCTCGCTGGATATTCAGTTCTTGAATTTCGCATAGTCATAGTAAAAAGATTTGTCTTTAAAAAAAAAATAAATAAATAAAAAATAGAAGAAGAAGAGAGGCAGAGAGAATTCTTTGAATTATGTGAAAAATTACGAGAGAAGCTTTTACATAAAGCCGCGCTTCAGAAAAACTAAACCAGCTAAATAACGTGGTTAACAACTAAAACGAGAAAGCTGATATGGCATTAAAGCTAACAAATTGTCTCACCTAGTAGGTTGGCAGACTGAGAAATATTATCAATGAGTACTAACTAGGAACTGCTATTTCATTTTCAATGATAGTAAGTAACTGTCGACTGGTGAAGATTTATAAATAAATGTATGCTTGCAGGAGCTATAATGTCTGGCATCTATGACGAAAAGAAGGATGAAGATGGATTTCTCTATGTCACATACAGCGGAGAAAACACATTTGGGTAGTAGAAACTGCATCGTTTCCTGACGTTTCCTTTCTGGCGTACTTGTGAACAATACCAGCAAAATTTACAAGCATAATAATATATTCCTTTACTATTTCTATATGTACAGTTACAGCTGTGTAAATAGCATTTCCACCATTTTAATGAATAATTCAATTCCTTCTCCATTGCTCTGACATATTCTTTCATACCCTCCTAATTAGTAGACATGAAAAAATGCTTGCAGTGCTCTGGATAAGCTCCATTTCTACTTGGGCTCTGCTAAGTGATTTAAGTTTTTGATGAAAGCTATGGGATTATATTTGCTAACCAAATCAATAAGGTGGTTGAAACTGGGAAAAGCTTCACCTAAATGGAAAAATCGAACGGGTTTTATTCTAAATCAGATTTTAGTTTTTCAAATGAAAATAACGGCAATACAACTCTCTCCACGATGGTTCCGCCTTCGAGCGTTTAAGCATTTTCAATTTTTTTATCATCTTTCGGTCTTTTTCACTTCTTACCAAACAAACGGTGTCGTATCGAACTAACAGGGTATCAGAAAACGAAACGTACGTACCTGCTTATCCCTAAAGTGACCCATGTGTGCGCAGGTTAAGCGAAAAGATAACGTGGGGACAACGGAACCGAACCGACCCAGAGCGCTCGAATTTTGCAAGCAACAGGAGTCGAGCCGTGCCGATTGTCAACGCGAGGCTCGAATCCCAAAGCTGCCTCTGCAAGCGAGCTTGTCGTGCGGTGTTGACAATCAAATACCATACTATATGACATTCCCAGCCCCACCAGGTGAATACTAGATATATGGTAGTAGAAATGAAGAGGGAAAAAAAAGAAAAAAAAGAAAAAGAAATAAATATTAGTTACGCGCCAAACAGAGGATAAACAAAATTTGAATAAAAACTATGATCTAAGTGCAGGGCAAGGCCATCAGCCCAGCTACCAATATTGCAGCTTACTGGATCTCAGTTAACTTTATGCACAACTACCTCTTAACTAAAAATTATGAACAAAACAAGTGTCAAAATAGATACTCAGTTAACCTGAATCTCTTTGCTAATTTGCTCTTATAGTCTTATATATGACCAGGGTTTCCCAAGAGCTTTTGCGTATATAACTTGATATGAATCCATTTAATATACATATATATTTGATGAAGAATCCATTTAATATCTTGGAGGTAATATGAGTGAGACCATTTATATGCTTAATTCCCCAACTCTGCTTTCCTACATTATATTCTAGTTAGCTGCTCTTATAAGGCCTGGACATTATCATAAGGCCTTGCTCGGCGCTTAAAAAATACAATAAAATAAAGGATTAGTTAGGGATTGATTTTAGAATCTAATTGAATTTATATTGAGAATCGATCTAATAATAGAAGAATGGTTGGGCTGGGAGTGTCAGGGGATCGAATGGTATTAGAAACACGATAGTGGGGACCAGGTAGAGAGTCATGGGATTTGGCGGCCGTTAGTGGACCCCCCAGCGACCCAGTGTCTTGATAAGGCCACATGGCAGAATGCCACGTGCAATACGTGGCCGGTATTGACGGTTAGAACACTCCGTTGTGTTCCTCATTGGAGCAGCAGAGATTGAATAGTCCACGCGCCCTTGTCTGTTGGCTTCCTTGTCCAATGCTCCCCTACTTCCTCGTGTCCCACACATTTCCCTTCTTTTGTGGACCCCACGTGTGCATTTCACCGATCATGTGCTCATGTGGGTCCGCCCACTTCCTCCCGCTCTATTCCCTACTAATCCTCATCTACATATTGGCAATTCGGCCTCCAAATTTTATTTTATTTTATTTATTTATTTTTTTGGTAAACACCTCCAAATTATTTAAATTTGGGGATAGACCATCAATATCAAAATAGTATATCTAATATATTTACCAAAAAAATAGTATGTATATATATATATATATAATAATTTTTAAACAATTATATATTATATAGCCACTTCTATCAGAGGAGGAACTACGTACCAGTGATTTTAAACCTATGCTATAATGTAAAACTGGAAGAAGAAAATCTATTAGAAAAAAAAAAATTATTACTTTTTCTCTGTAAACATAAGACGGACATTGATAAATGCCTCAACCAAATGTACATGGCAATATATAAAGTTATAGAACCATATTAATTGGTCCACTTTCTTCCATTTCAATATATATTTAAAGGAATTTTGATTTCTCATTAATTGTTCTATATATGTCGGTGCACGGAATGGGCCTGCACACATACAAATAACCAAACACTAACAAAAACATGCATGCCTAACCAGGTACCTTGGTAACGTACCTTAATTGTATATCCTATATATATTTATATTTATACATGCTTTTATCTGTTTCTTTTTTTATTGAGAAATTATAGTTGTGAATGTGGTATATTTAGAGTTATTCCATATATATAAGGATTAGTGACAGGAACGATTTATTAATAATTAATCTAAAGGAGAACTTTTTGTTTCCTCGTTCATTGCTGAAGCAAGCTGTTTGGAAATTCATATCATTAATTAAACTAATCAATTTAATTAGTACGAGATTAATACTGAGCAACAACTCGCACACCCTCCTAAACGTAAACAGAAAGGCAAACATACATAAATATATAGTTGAAGAGAGAGCTGGCTGCGAATTAATGCTAACCAACTGTATTAATCTCTTCTTACTAATCAAACAGCTTTCCTTAAAAGCATGGACCAACTGCGCACTCACCTACCTAGTTAGTCCCTATTATATAAGTTTGGTAATTTTTCTAACACTTTGTCTCTGAATAGGGTAAACATGTCAACTCAAAAATTATTTTTTTTTAAGAAAACAAATAAAATTAATTATGCAAAGTATCTGACTAAAATTAAAGAATTGTAATAAAATTGCAGCAAACAAAAAAATGGTAAGTTTAAATCATTTAGGTGGCATATGACAACTATCAAAAATTTTAGGGAAACATATTCCCAAGGAAACAGTAATCTTGGAGTCAGCTTCCCAAAAAATCAATTTACTTATCTAATATTTGGTTGTTAATGGAATTTTTAATATTTTTAAGTAACTAAATTTTTAAAGTTTTTATTCCAAAAATGACTTTAACTCCATCGGATTTAAGGTTGCCTTTTAAGTTTAAAGAAGACAATATCCTTTGGTTATCATATGCTATGACTAATATTAATAAAAGCCAAGGTCAATCTCTTTTGCATGTCGGACTTTTTCTTAAAATACCAGTTTTCAGTCATTGACAGTTATATGTTGCAGTTTCCAAAATTACAAATAGGAAATGATTGAAGATATTAATTTGTGATACAGATGAAAAACCTACCAATTAAACCACTAATGTGGTCTTTAAAGAAGTTTTTGAAAATTTAGAGTAATCATGTTGAATTGAAAATTTTGGTTTAATATTGTTTTTATGATAGTACATATATGATTTGATTATAATTTCTTTTTACATTTATTATCAAAATAATATATAACAATTGTATATGCCATGCATCGCACGAGTATGTGTCCAGTATATTTTAATTAAGGATAAAATTGTTTTACAAAAAAATATGCAATATTACTTTTTCTGAAAATCTCATAATGATACCATTTTGAAAGAATTTTGTAATTTATTTTTTCAAATTTTAAGAATTAGATTTTCAATGAATTCACATTTTTCATCTCTTATAATTCACCCAGACATAATAAAAATTAACCTTTTTGTTGACACTTCCCAATAAAATTTAATAAAATAAAGAATTGTTGAAAATATAAAATTATTGAAAGAGATTCTAAACGAAAGTTTTTATAGAAGAGTTTTGTTATGCAGAGAGAGAGAGCTGTCTTTCTTCATGTTGTATAGGTTCATATATAGATCTTCTGACTACTTTGCAGAATATATAAATTCTATAAAGAATCTCATGATTCATATTGTCATTAATTGATGCTAATTCCATGTTCATTTCTTATCTAATTAAGTAAATTAAAGTCATTTCAAATTTGAATACAAATCTTAACCATAAATAGTCATCCATCATCTTCAAATCTTTAAAAAAATTATTTATTCAAAAATAGTTTTTATACCCTTATTCGGACCTTCCAACCATTTTATTAAATCATCAAATTTATTATTGTTATTTCAAAGAATAATAATAATAATAATAATAAGTAGTCGAAAAAATAGTTGGCCAAACAATTTCTTAACCTTAGAATGACTATGTTTAAACACAATTTTTGTATAGAATTTACCCTATGATTAGGATATTAACTATGATACTCCTCATATCGCTGGCGTACATTAATATGTGAAGGGAAAGGACAAGTCGCATCACAAAACTATCAAGTGTCTTTTTTTTTTTTTTTTTTTCCTCCACATACCTAATCAAAAAGGCTTCCTACTTTTCTTTTTTTTTTTTAATAGGGAAAAAAAAAAAAGGTAAATAACAAAAAGGCAGGGAAGGGAAGGGCAAGGAACGAGGAGGCATAAACCATTGCACTTTAGTGGAAACTGATCTCACACAGAGACAAGGAATGGAGTTGCCTCGATCTGTAAACACGACTTGTCTGTCACTTGGTAGATTTCCTTTTTTTTTTTTTTTTTTTTAATATTTTTGTCTCATTTTATGATAATCAATATCATATAATTTCTTTCTATATCGATCCCATTTGAAAGTGGAAAAATGAAAATTTCTCTTTCCTTGGACCGTGTTGATTTTTATTTATTTTTTATTTTTTATGCCATGTATATATATATATATATATATATTCGAAGAAGACCCTTAGTTGCTTCTCTTTTTCCTCTCGTCCAGCCCTTTAATTTGTATTGGGACCCAACGGATTGAAATGTGAGATCAAGGGAAGGGACAAAACAATAGCCTCCCCCGCCCCCCGAATATTTTTTCCATTCTCATTTCTCCTTTCTCCTTAGTACCCATACATGTCCATGTTCTTCGAGAGAACCTCCAAAATCTTCCAAAATGCATTCATTTAATGCTCGTTTTCTTTCACAATAAATACACACACCGCCACTGCTACTACTATAACTGACCAACATTGTTATATATATTCAGCATAGTTTTTCCTTTCTAACCATCTACATTTTCTGACTTTTTATATTCTCCTATATTACTATGTCAGTCGCATCTTGTATGATCCTTCTTTCCCTTTTATGCTTAATTTCGTCGCTTGCATGTGACGCCCGAAGGAGTCTCGGTGAGGTCGTTACGAAACCAGAAGAAAAGAAGGTATGTGACAGTTTTAGCATTCATAATATATATATATACACTATAATATTATTATTCTCTTATGATCAGCTTCTTACATTTTACAGTTTCATTTATGTCCAGGTTGGAGAGAAAATAGTGGGTGTTGATAAAATTAGAGTGGATTCAAATGTGAAGTCCTCCTCATCAACGAATGAACAGAGAGACATACAAGGAGATAGCAGTGCTGTTAGCACACGAAAGCTTGAAGAGACAAAGGCAAAGGCCTCGGGGAGCAAATCAAACAAATATCAGAAAGGGAAATTATCTCCTGCTGCTGCTGTTCGAACTGATCAGACTGTTGCTTCGGTGTCGTGGTCCGTGCCTCACAAGAAACGCGGCGAGAAACAACCCGGCTTTAACTTGGATTATGCACCCCCCAAGACACACCCTCCTCATCACAACTGAAAACCGTTTATCTCTCTCTCTCTCTCTCTCTCACACACACACTATTTTTGAGTTTCTCTCTCTTAATTATGTATCTCTTTGCTTCTTTTTGTATCTTACGTCTTTGATTTAATGTTTAAGGACGTCAGTCGATATATCATCGAGGAAGTTGAAGTTATCCAAATCATGCATGCAATATAGTATTGAAAAACTATTAGGTCTTAGAAAAATGCTTGTAGCATGAACGAATATAATGCCTAATATATGACAGTATAATTAACAAACCAATCCTTTTATATCTTATTTTCTCTCTCTCTCTCTCTCTTTTCTTTTTAATATGTAAATCAGTGAATTTTCTCAACGACAATAGGAGTGATATGTTCTTCCAACATTTCTTATGGTAAGATCATATAGCTACTTGCTAGATATAGCACGCCCTCAGACGGTGGTGAGAGGCAATTAATGGTTCTGTACATTTATGCATGTGCATGTTGTTGACTGAAAGAAAATAACAGCTTGTTTAAATTGCTAATTGAACCTAGCAAATAAAAAATAAATAAATAAAAAAGAGTTCATGAAATATCTGACCAATGTATACATGTATACGTATCTCTCTCTTACCGAAAATCTTGGATGATGGCAGTGATTAAAGCAGAAAAATTCTGTCAGGGTGGAATGATCAATGTATTAATTGACTGGGATAAAAGTGTTCATTTGATTACTGAAAGAGATATGTTTGACATTGATGGGTGAGCATATTTGCGAGATGGGTTGGTTGATTCTACTACGATTAATTAATAGACTCTGCATACAGTTATATATTAATTAGAAACTACACCCCACACGGTTGAAATGTTTGAAATATTAAACATATGAAATGAAATACATTGACATATATATATATATATATATATATTTTAGGACGAGGCAATTAAAGTTTTAGTAAGAAGAGAAAGAGAGAGGGAGAAAGTGAGGATTTGTACGAAATAGTTGTTTATTGTATGTTTTTGGTCGTGGCAATATATATACTATTTATATCTTCTTTTTTTTTTTTTTTTTTTTGATATTGCAGTTTCTAAATTTCTCAATTGATTAAGGTAGTGGCTATTATCACCCTTAAGATCATCCAGAGGCCGGATTAGTCAAGGTGCGACTAAACTGGTCCGGACACACTCTAACTTCTATCTTTCAAAAAATTAATAATAATAATAATAATAATTAAAAATATGTAATATATACATATACTTAGAATCGATTAATCAATTTGTTGGCTGCTTGGTTGACTATGTAATTAAAATGATTTCGTTGACTCCAATTCTGTGGCGATGAATCAGCTGATCATCTCTATTATAACGTCCGAGAAAAAAAAAAAAAAATTCAACTGGTCATCTGTTAAAATGGTTTCATATCTTTAAATTGATATTTCATATTTCCTCATCAGGGATTAACAAATAATATTCTCAAGTGAGGACAATGTTTTATTATTTTTTTGCTTCACCATTTCCTAAACCCTAACAAGAGTGGGACATAAGATGCAACAATTTCGAGAGTGTCTCCAAAGACATATAAGTTATACATGTGTAGTTCAAATTTAATTTCAAAATCCCAAGAAAGCAAATTAAATATTGCAGACAGAAAGATATTAAAATACTTTTCGCTATAATTGAAAGAGCAAAAAACAAACATCCTATTTCCAGAAGGCCAAATTCTGTAAGATCTGCGAATTACATTTCCCAAAGTAATCGAAGGGTTGAAATATTGCAATTGGACTTATCCCCACCAGACAAAGATAATGAAGCTGACATTAATATATTCAAAAAATGGTTACCCAACTTCACATGGACAACGAGAAACAAGAATATAAGAATCCCCAAATTCTTCTTGATCATATACATGTAAACACACACACACACACACACCTATATATATATATATATATATATGTCCACACATTAATTTCTCTCAATCTTCAAGAAACGTTAGATTCGGCTTCCGATAATGTCTCCCATGTTTTCTTGAAGCTGACCTACCCTAGTTAATTTAAAACAATTTGATCCGTCGACGTAATGTTTAGAAGTTTAAATGATAGTGGTATGTCAAATGCATGCATATGATTATAATTTATACAACTCTATAATATATAAAATTTTGTTATTATATAGATATACTTATGATCCGGAACATTTAAAAAAAATGTATTTTTCAAAAGTTCTATAGGTTATTTTAAAAATGTATGTGATTAGCATTTCCATTCATCATCTCTGCCATATTTATCTCTGCTATATTTATTGATTTTAAAGATAAACACTTTTTATTGCGCCATGTGTTTTGGGCCAATGTTTTCCACAACAATATATATCAACGAAATTCTTCTCCAAAACTCTGAAATCTAAGGATCTCCATTTCTAGTTAACTAGAAATCAGATTAGCTCCAAGGAGTTCAGATTGAGGCTTTACTAAGCTTCGACACTAGCGACTCAACTACCAAATTCAAATAGAGTCCTGGGATTTTACATGTTCCTTCATTGAAGGTGGGTTTGGATTTAAAAATGAATAGAAAAGGGAGCGAATATGGAAATCGTGAGCTAAAGAGAAAAAAACAAAAAAAAGAATATGGAAATCGGGAGATTACGGAGATGAGAATATGCGTTTATGACGTGGGAATATAACACACATGTCATTTAAAGATAGGAGGTAGTATTGAATACTCCGTACGCCAACAGTATTATATATTTTTCTCTTGAAGTAGAAGATGATCAACTGAGTCAATGGAAACTCGTTATTTTATAGAAAATAACTTTTCTGCGCTTTTTTTTATAAATTTTTTTTGGTGAATAATATTTTTTGAATTTTGGGTTATCGAAAATATGTTACGATTAATTATGAAACATATCCATTAATTCGTGTGTGTATATTTATATATATATATGTGTGTGTGTGTGTGTGAATATATCAGGTCAAATACGTGAAAATTTCGAGCATTCCTTACCACCCATATTAGCATAAATTCACAATGACAGTTTCTTCGGTGATATATATATATATATATATATATATGTTTGTGAGAAACCTATGTGATAGTTATTGAATTATTTTCGTTTAATTTACCTTTATACGCTTTTTATAAATCCAACACTAGTTAAAAAGTCATATGTCTATAATATGACCCCAAAAAAAAAAGTCACATCACTATAATGATCTTAAAAAAAAAAAAAAATTTGAGAATAATTTCAAATTAAGCCGATAAATAATATTGGTGCATGATATCATTTTCACAGTTTCCAATGCTTTGGCAAATAAAATATAATATTTTTAAAAGCACGTGTCGCTGTGCAACTGGTTGTTCCTATTACTCTCCGCTAATAGTCTTTTGTGGACCAGAGTGCCTTGAATTGTTGATCGTTACAGGAGAAGCGCATACAGACTGGCCCAATTCTTCTGGGTGCATCTACAGGAATATTAGCCTATCTGCAAGTTAGTCGAATTTTGCACTTGGCCTCACGAATCCACCTTTAATTGATTGTTGTGGGCTTGCAACATTTGACACGATTGGCACAAGATTCTTCACAAACAAATACATATATATAGAATATTGTCCCCAGATTAGATTATAGAATATTGTCTATTAATTGCTAGTTATGTTGATTTAGAAAATTTAGTCTTACAATGAAAATTTTGATAGTATTATTAGTATAATAGCGTATTACATGGAAAGAATTGTTGTTTTTTGCCTTTTCTGTTTCTTATTTATTTAAGTTATAATTGTGTATTACATGGAAAAAAAATTGATGTTCTTGCCTTTTCTGTTTCTTGTTTATTTAAGGTAGCATTCTTTTTTGGACGACAAGCATTCATTAAGATGTTTATTATTTTGCTTTATTTTGTATTTGTTTGTTAGTTACGTGATATACCAAAAAAATATATATCTTACTTTTTATAAATTCACATTTGTAATTTATCTTTTTTTCATTTTTTCAACATTATTTCTGTGGGTTTTAAAGAAAATCTAAATGTAATACTAAAATTATAATTATGAAATAGGAAATATTATTTTATGGCCAAAAATAACTATATGGAAATAAAACTTATGTCATAGGCATGAGTTTTTCTTTTAACAAAATGAAAGTTTTTTTTTTTTTTGTTAAGTAAACCATTCGAAAGGAAGGTTTAATTAGATATTCAGAAAAGCGAAACACTTACACGAGCTGCCTCGGTGTCCAGAAGATACCATTTAAAGAATTTTAAAGGAAAAAGCTCAAAGCAAACAATCAAACTTAATCATAATAAATTTTCTCCCAAACAAACAAAAAAAATTAATTATAATAAATGCATTGGGAGCAAAGTTGAGGAATAAAGCTAAAGCCTGATTTGCAGCGATAATAAAACCCGGGCTTATATTGGGGCCCAACTTAGTCCTCTTTCCTTCAAAAGCCTCATTTGAAAGAGCACTTTTCTGAAGCCCATTCACAAACAAAACTAATCCAATTTTTTGGTTTAAGATTGTTAAAAAAGTTGGCGAGTTTTGTTTTAAAATAATGTCTATTTCTTATTCATATCATCATCTACTTCGTGTATATATATATATATATATATATTATATATTATATTCCTGTTAAGGGCTAGAGGGTACTACAAATCTTTCAGTATAAGAAAGAGTTAAAAAGAAATTAATAAAATTAATTTTTGGACTATTTAAATCAACTAATCTTTAATTTTTTAATCTTGGCTATACATGACATTGTCTTTCTCTCTAAGAAGAGATTTCTATATCTTTCCGGTGAAGTTAATATCCATTAAGAGGAGCCATGTAATTTTTTATTTTTTATTTTTTTAAAAGAACAAACCATACGTGTTGAATGTCTATTTTTATTCATATCATATTTTTTTTAATAGTTTAAAAGTACTAGAAATTTTTAGGGTGGGAAAGAGTTAAAAGAAAATTATCAAATATTAACATTTTCTCCTATTTTTATCCATCTTGGCTCATTGCTATATATCTATGACATTGACCTTCTCTTTAAGAACTAATTTATGTAGTTTTGAGTACAGACAAATTCCGAAATACTAAACCATGGGGAACAATAAAAGCATGCAAATTATCATGTTCTTACCCATCATCGCGGCAAGTCAAGGGTATATATTAATAAATGGAAGAGAAGATGATTATATTATGTATTACCATATACAACTGGAGTCCTCCGTCTTCTTTTTCTTATTTATTTATTATTATTATATATAAAACTTGAGCAATGTCTGTGAGATCACATCATGTCCTTAGACTTTTAAATATGTCGTGCACTAACATGTCAACTTAGGCATGTATATGCTGTACGTTCGTGATCCAAATGTTGTCTAATATAGGCTAATGTGTTTAGAATTGTTTATCTCAAAGTCATTAGCTAAGAATATATATTATTACATTCACTCTATGTTCTCATTAGTTGCACCGATAAAAAGAAGTAGATATTAGGTGTTTATACCTACCATAGATAATCTATATGAGAGTAAAAATTCTAACATTTTTTCGTTTGTTTATATATTGGATGGATAATGAAAATTCCAATGTCTTTTGCACATTCATTTGTTGCCTTGTACAACCCCCCAAAAAAACACACAAAAAAAAAAAAAAAAAGGAAGAAGAAGAAGAAGAAAGAAAAGAAAAGAAAGATAAAAGTACAGTCTGAAAATTTATATTAATAAAGCTAAAAATCAAACAATTTCAAATGTCCTATAATTTAAATTCAGATAATAATAATAATAATAATAATAATAAAAACCTTAAACCATATCCAAATCATTAATCGACTTTCCATACCCTAAATTACGGATGCCATCGAGGACAGCCCGTTGGGTAGACGGATCTGCTATTTCCATGTCATCCCTAGAACAAGCTAACATGAGCTGGAATGCAAAAGGAAACCTTGTTGCCCTGCAAAGATTGTTCAGCAGGGTGGTTAACGTAATAGAATCCTTCTTCTTCATTGATTCAAACAATTGCAATGCCTCATCAATACGAGTACAATCATCTTGACACAAGCCATCAATCACACAGTTGAAGGTGTTGCAAATAATGCTGCACATTTCTAAAGAGAAATTAAAAATAAATAAATACTTTTTTACAATTACTTAGGTAGCAAGTAAAACATGTAGATTGACGAAGATATTTTGTGTAAGTGTTCAAGTTTAACTTGAGTTTCCAGAATATTCATGTGTATAAGTATTTAAGTTTAATTTGATTTGTATAAATATTTAAGTTAAACTTGACTTCCTAGAACTTACAATATTCATGAATGATTTAGTTAGTAAAAAAACTCGCCTTATACTTATATACATCGAAAGGTATTGCTTACACAATATATATAACAATTACATTAAAAAAAAATAATAATAACTATATTTTATTTTTCTTTCTCCTTTCCTTTCTCCACCAAGAGGATCCCAAAATATCTTCAATAAATTCCATCAGAAGGCAACCAAAACGTATGATTGCATTCCTTACAACTCCTCATAAATTCTAAACATTCGACAGCTCTCTCAATGAAACCGGTCTCGAACATTGCATCCAAAGATAACTGTTACATTATGCTTTTATCAAAAATCAAATCTACTTGCTCCAACAACTCATTGGAATAACCATGTTTTCGAAAAACAGATCCAGTTAAGTGTTATAAGAAACTTGTGATGATGATCATGTTCAATCCCATCACTTATCATCATCGGTTTCTTTAAAAAATTTGGCACTTTGAGCATAATTTTACTCTTAAAGATAACTACTGATGGTTGTGAAATATGCAAAACCATCGAAAGCTGAATCCTTTGCTCCTCATTTCTACAATATTCTTATGCGCTTGCCCATATTCCCTATTTTGCAAGAATATTCACGAGGATTCCATTTTCTGTCCCAGATTTGCCTGGCTTGCTAAGCACCCGACTCATACTATTGTAGCTCCGTAAATCTGGAGGAATACCTTGTTGCAGCATATCTTTAAACTGGTCCACCGACGGTAATGACAAATTTCTCTTGGTTGCCCCAGCTATCAAACAATTGTACGTAGTAACTTCTGGGCATATCCCGGCTTCTTTCATTTCACCAAAAAGAGTATAAGCTACATTCAATCCTCTAAACTCACAATTCACACCGAGCACTATATTATTAGCTGCCACATCATCTACAAGTTTCCCTGATACTGCTATATCATTCACCATAACTTCTTCAGCATTCTCCAATTTCTTGGCCTTGCATAAAGATGCTACACATTTGTTCAACAAACTGGATAGCATTTTATATGATATATGCTTTACCCAAAAATTCAAATAAAATTGTGAACTATAAAAATGGCTAATATGATCAAGCTCCAATTTTCTTTAAAAAAAATAAATAAATAAAATTCATTGTTTATTATTACTACGGTTATCTATTTAAGATAGCATTCAAAGAAGATTACAGCAACTTTTTTTTTTTTCCAAAACAAGGTAGTAGCATTCATTAATATGCTTATTATAATTATTTTATTTTATTTTTGCGTTTTTCTGTTTATTAATATGATTTCTTACTTTCTACTTTCCATGACTATACATATATATATATATATATATATATTGTAATTCAATTTTCTTTGTTTCATTTTTCTAACATTTAGTTAGGTGGGTTTTTGATTAAGAAAATCTAAATGTACTAATAGCATAATTATCAGGAAATATTATGTATTTACTAATATTATAATTGTCAATTAGGAAATAATAATATTTTATGGCCAAAATAACCATATGCAATATTTTTTCTTTTGCAAGGCAGCAAAAAAAAAAAAAAAAAGAAGACAGGCATACTTTTCGAAAAGATCCAGTTAACAATTTCTTTTTGTGTAATTAAATGGTGACTACCTGTGGCCTAAAGTATACAATAAGATTTCATTCTCCTTCCCCAAATCACGTGAATTACCTTTGAAGAATTAGGGATCATTTTATGGCTGCTGACGGTCCAGAATGCAAGCAAAAAATAACCACGTTCGAGACACGTTAGAAATTGAGGCAATGATTTGAAAAAAAAAAAAAAAAAAAAAAAAAAAAAAGAAGAAGAAGAAGAAGAAAAAGAAAAGAAAAGAAAAGAAAGTAAGATTAATTATAACAACTGCAAAAGCTAAATTATTCCGGTCTACACTGGACAAAAATTTAATTGGATAGGGACAAGAAATATATATATATGTTTTTGGTGAATGGGACAATAATCTAATATACATTTTTTTTTTGGTGAATGGGACAATAATCTATAAATAAAAAATTAGGAACATAACTTTGACGATCTTTTCATGAAACTGTAAGCAAAGCAGTGTTTTAGGCGTAACACCATACAAGCACGTTCGCCTCGCGCATTTGAGCGCCACACCCCCCCAAAAAAAAAAAAAAAAAAAATCATATATTCCAAAAAAAAATAAAAAATAAAAAATAAAAAAGAAGAAGAAGAAAAATCAAACAGAAACGAAAATTGGTTTATAAAATGGTGAAGGTACCAGATTACAAAGTTCTGATAAAAGTTATATTATTAGAATCCACATCACAAAAAATTATTTAACTGATTTATTACTTTTTAGAAGCAGAGTGCAATTGCAAATTAGTTACGATGGAAAAGCGAACATAGAATCATATTCATATTCGCATCTCGTATCCAACCACTTAATATTGATATTTTCGGTACGAGTAACATTTTCCCGCCAAAACCACCTTCCCTAAATTTTGAAAAGGAGAAATAAATAATCATTACCCTGAAAAAAAAAAAAAAAGCATTCTGATTTGTAGAGGCAAAATCTAGATAGGGAAAGAGTGATAGAGATGGATGGGAAGAAAGCCGGAGCGTCGCTGGATTCTTTGGTGTCCACCTTCAACGCTCGGATCGCCGAGCTTCAAGAGCTCGTCATTGCTCGAAACAGTCAGTCAGAATTTGATTTTTTTTTTCTTTCTAATTTTTAAATTTGATTGCTTTAATTTCTGATTTCTGTTCGTTCATGCTCATCCATGCTTGCTCTGAATTCTCGTTGTTTGACAATTGACAGTGTACCCTGCAAGCAGCGTCACCGACTTATCGGCGGTCGATGCCTCATTGAAGGCTATGGAACTTCAGATACAGGCTATCAAGGATCGCGTACGCGAAGAAACCCTAGCCATCCCAAAAGCCAAAGTACCTACTCTCTCTCAATTCTCATTCTCTATCTATATATGTGATTTTTTTTCCTTTTTCTTTTTTCCTTTGTTTACTCGGTGGATTAGAATTTGTTTAAACGGTGAGGAAATGAACTAATTGCAATTGGTTTGGAAATATAAGGAATCCAGAACATCTGTAATGATTCTGCTCATTTTTCCCTTGGGTTGAATCGAGTTTTTTATTTAGGGTATTATACGGATTAAAGTTTCTTTTAATTCTATGATATTCTATTATTTGGCATATGAGCTAGAGGGTGAGGAAACAAGCCTAGAGTGTTTGAGTATGTTTATGATGGATAACGAGAATTTTAAAGAAGAAAAATACTGCTTAACTAGGCTTAAAAACATGATTATATACTAACTGCTTTCATAGCTTCCCACAAATTACAATCAAATTGCATTTTCTGGCAGAAACTCATCGACGCCTCAATGAAGCAGCAGAAGAAACTCCAGAGCATGTCTGTTTATGTTCCATCGCATGTTCCTGAAAGATTGTCAATTTTGAATTTGGACAGCAATAAATGGTAATAGGATTTTTCTTTTATTATGTAGTTAGCTTTCAAGATATGTATGTTGAATTTTTTGCATTTGGTAGAAATCTGAGATTTTATATTGTTCATATCTTTCAGTTTTCTTCAAGAAACTTCTAAACAGGATACCTCTCATAGGTCTTTGAAGCCTGATGAGGAGCTTGTAGCACCACCTAAGGTAAGAAGTGCTTGTACACATGCATGTATGGCTAGCCATTTTATCACAATGCCTTAAACACTTGATTGAGGGTTTCCTTAGACATGGAGTTAATTTCTCACCCAAGGTATGAAATGCCCATGTTCATCTGTGTATGGCTGGCCATTTATCATAATGCCATAAATAATTCACTGCTTTATTGGGGGTTTTCTTACACTTGGGTGTTCAAACTTGAAATCATTGGTATTAGTTGAGAAAACTTCATTTATATCTGAATCTCTGAACACTCTTGTTTATGTATGTCTTGACCAATTAGTCTTTTTGATTGCATACCGAATAGAATTATAAGAAATCTATACGGAAATTGGTTAACTTGGTTCTATTCTTTAATGTCATTCATTGTGGATGTTAAACTTTTGTGTTAGTAGGAATCTAAATTATTTATAACAAGATTTGTAATCTTTTTATTCTATGTCTCTAGACCTCCCAGTTTAAAGCATGGTATAGTCAGAAGAAGATTCATTGAACTGTGCTAAATGTTCTTTGATTGACTTTCCTGTATGAGGAGATAATTTACTTAAAAGCAAAATGATATCATATGGTTTTCTTCTAGTAAATGATGCTTACTTAAAAGCAAAATGATATCATATGGTTTTCTTCTAGTAAATGATGCTTACTAAGCCAGAATTCCAACTTCCACTTGAATCTACAGTTATACTGAATGTCCTTTTCATGATTCTGTCCTTCTAGATATTGCCTATGTCTAGTAATTTTTCTTAAAAAAGATTGTCACTGTGTTAATGGGAAAATACTGCCCAATCTTCCATGGCTACATATTCTGTAACAATTAACTCATGGAAGTAATTTTTTTATTTTATTTTATTTTTACCAATAACAGCTTGGAATTGTCTCTGTGCATGTGAAACTGATAATGCACAAGCAGGTATTACTTTTAGCCTGCACACTGACTTTTGGCCTACTGAACAATTATGAAAGAACAAAAGTATGTAAAAAATGAGAGGCTCAAATCTACAGCATGACATAAGTTAATGAAAGAGCATCTCCTTGAAGTGACTTTTGGCCTTCTTAACAATTATGAAAGAACAAAAGTATGTAAAAAAGGGTAGGCTCAAATCTACAGCATGACATAAGTTAATAAAAGAGTATCTCCTGTCTCCAATCCCCTTTCTGCCACCAATGTGCTGACCAAAACACCATTAACTGCCCCCTCCAATCTGCTGCAGTGAACAGGCTGGCCATTGTAGTGTGATGGCTGTGAATAATTGCTTATATCGTTTGAATAGAGGCTCTTCTTATTCTGTACTAGGATGCATCACTTAAGCATAAAAGTATTCTGATGTTATGAATTTTTTCTAGCACTTCAAAAAGTTGCTACATATGAACCATGAAGGGAGATTGATTTTCAGTTTTGACTGTTACGATGTAGATGTGTTATTTTTTTATATGCTGCAAATACAGTGTGGATTTGACTTTTTCTTTCTTCTTTTGACAATTTCAGGAGAAAAAGGGTCGTTCCACTCCACCATTATGGTTTATTACTGACAATGAGTTGGATTCCTTATCCACGTGAGTACATATCCTACTTTTAATTTTTTGGAAATAATTACCTTAACAGTACTCGACTACACTTGACTCAGGAAAAAGCTTGAGATAAGTTTCGTACACAGTGTAGTCAACAAAATCTACAAGAAAAATTCTTAGTGACAAATTAATTATTCAAATCATCATAATAAGCTGTTTTCCATCTTCCTATGGAATTGTCTATTATAATTAGTCCTAGTTTTTGAGAGGACAAAAAACAAGTCAGCAAAAAGATTATATTAAATTAAAATCCTAATTATATAATTGATGAAATTATGGAGGTTTGCTGAAATCAAGGAAGTCAACTAAGCAAACTGATAATAAATCCCGTGTCTTGGGAAAGCAACTCTATGATGTTCACTCTCTTCTTCCCTCAATAGTAATTCATATGACTATCATTTACACATATAGTATATGGATGTTAATATAAGCTTTTCAGATTTTCTTTGGACCAATGAGACATTTTATAATCTAGTTGTTGACATCTAAACTCTTGGATTCACCACATCAAGCACATATGATTTTGGATCTATGGGTTTATCTGCAGAGGATAACTTTCATAACAGATTGTTCAATAATAGACTTGAACACTGTAAGAAGCATCCGATATGATAGCTATTAACACCCAAATATAATTAAGCTCTCTCTTTTTCTCCTTTTTTAATGCAATAATTTTTTACTTTCACAATTCTTAGATAAAACCTTTTAATTTCATCCAATTGCAGATACATGAAAGGGAGGCTTACACTTGAAAAGGTCAATGCAGCTATTAATGACATGGCAAAATATGCTGAAGCTAATGCACAGATTATAGCTGCCCCAAAGAAGAAGGTTTATGTTCTCTGATTTGGTCCTAACATAATTAACATACAGAAAAGGTCCTGAGTCTGGTTATCTATTGTGTTGCAGCTCGCGGAAAATTTTTGGGAAAAGGCTCTGGTAAGTGAACTTAATTAGCTGACCATCTTCCAATGCTCATTTATGTCTCCTTAACCCCTCCCCCACTCTCATAATGGCTTTATTAAAGGTCTAGTATCCAAAAGTTAACCCACTATCATCCATAGTTACGTCCATTCCTGCAGTCTGACAAGTGGTCTTTAAATCGAGGTGTCATTCTGTTGGGTAGGTGGTATGCTTCAATCTTACGATGCTAGGGTCCAGTGATATGGGAAGCTATGTTTCCATTCTAATAAGTAGGCATGTGGCTTATTATCCGGGGAAAAAAAAAAAAAAAGGGAACTTGGTAGGCATGTGGCTTTTCTTTGCTGATTAGCTTATCATGTTCCAAAATCGTTACTATAATTCAGTAATGCCATAAAACTTGCAGGAACTAAGAGATATTGCAATGACGGAAGGAGTAAAAGGAAAGCACTTTTTTCTTGAAACTGATATAAGAGGACCATCATTGAAGCTTGACAACACTGGAAAAGCAATACTAACTGTAAGTGTATACATACGTTTACTTCCCGGTTGTTAACTTGGGTAAAAGGATTATAGAATGCAATATAAGATGAACCGCATGTGTTTTATTTTTTTGCTAGTATAATGACTTATATGTTGGTCAAGCACTAGTTAACGTTTTCAAGCCTAACTAAAAAGTTAAAGATTGGGGTTTTAGAATCTTTCTTTAGTTTAGACTATTGGGGTTTCTCCACCATTTAGGTAAAATAAGAGTTTCCATGACTTTAACATCAATTTAATTTCCAATTCAACTAATGTTTATTGTGTTATTTTACTGCAATTCGCTACTTGAGTTAAAATAATCCATTGGTTACTTCACAGGTCCTTCGTCATCTTGGTCGTATAAGTGAGACACGGGTTGGACATCATCGCGTTATCATCCTTTTGAAACAACACTGATGAGGAAATACTTTTCTTGATGAAATTAAAATCTGCAACCAAGAACTTTACATAAATTAGGGTAACTTCATGTTCGTAAAGCCTAGATTTTAGGTTATACAATGGCGAAATGCACAAGGGGATGCTATTTTTATCTATTTCATGTAAATTGAAAATTTTATAAAACAGTTCTACTGTCCTCTATTTTATAATCAAAACAAAAATGAAAAATCACATTTTCAAAGAAAAATAAAATGCAAGTAGTTTAACAAATTATTAAAAAAATGCGAATAATAGTTCTATTATATCGAACATCCACTGTATCAATGGCCATGGTACCATGGTATTTTGAATCTTAGGTACCAAAGATAATCGTGCAAAGAAGCAGCCAACAATATGCTCACATATGCTTGAGCTTATTTGTTAGGTAGGCCAAAAAACCTCTAACCAAGAGTTATTAACTCAATAAAATTAAAATGTCGCTTTTGAGCCTAATCAACCAAGGTTGTTTTTTGTTTTTGTTCTTAGATGCTAATTCGTATTAAAAAATACAGAATGCTCCAAAACTTGAAAGATGGCCCAACTTTCCAAGTTGCACCGCCAGCTTGTGACAATGTGTTCACATGGTTTTCTTTTATGCAGCTTTCATAATCCACATCCTCAAAACAGATCATAATCTTCTTCTATAAAAGGCCACCTTTCCAAACTCATATTACACGCACAAAGAAATACAGTAGCCAGTATCCACTGCTTGTTAGAGTTGAGTCCAATTAGAAATGGCTTCCAAGGCTGTTACAACTATTGCTTTCCTTCTCTCTCTAAACCTTCTTTTCTTCACCATGGTTTCCTCAACTTATACACCTTGCCCACCACCCCCAAAGACACCCAAACACCCTCCCCCAAAGCCCAGCCCTATAACTCCAGGTACATGCCCAGAGAACACCCTTAAGCTTGGTGTTTGTGCAAACTTGTTAAAGAATTTACTTAACGTTGTAATTGGAACACCACCAAAGACACCTTGCTGCCCACTCATCCAGGGTCTTGCTGATCTTGAAGCTGCAGTTTGCCTTTGCACAGCACTTAAGGCTAATATATTGGGCATCAATCTTAATGTCCCAATCTCCTTGAGCTTGCTCTTGAATTACTGTGGAAAAGGTGTTCCACAAGGCTTCCAGTGCGCATAATATAGATTGTATTTCCCAAACTCTCCCTTTGGTTTTCAATATTTGATCATCATTTTTATTGTATTTAATTTTCCATGTTTTGGAAGTTGTGTTATGTGTCTTGGCGAACTTGTTTGAAAAGCTCTCGTTAAGTACTTTTTGGTGTGTTTTGCTCATTGCAAGGCTTTCTTGGCCTTCTTGTCTCTGATTTTTCATATAAAATGTACTGTCGGTAAAGGATCCCATAGTTTTGGTCACAGCAGACTATGTATCCTTTATGACTATGTGCTCTGTAGTATGCTTCTTGCATATATCTTGTATGTTTGAGAAATTGAATTCTTATATATCCATTAATTTATACTTTCTAATCCCATTAACTTTTTTAGTTCTTAGAATTGCAATTTTGTAAAATGAGCCAGAGATCTTTTTTAATGTCCACCTGAAATATTAATATATACGTGTGAAGAAGATGATGATAAATCTGCTCCATTACTCTAAGAAAATAATGCAAATTAAAGTTTGTATTTTTACTATCTGGTATGAAATACGAATAATACAACTGGTAACAACAAAATAACGAGTAGCTAGGCAGAACATTGACATGTATCCTTTGCGAAGTAAACCTTATAAGAAAAATAAACAAGGACAATAAATCTACAATCAATAAATCTACAATCAACATTTTGCCCGGGAATAATTTATTAATATTGTTCTAGTTTTTTGTTTTTTTCTCGATGAATAATATTGTTCAAGTTAGGTGAGCATTCTAGATGATAATCGACAGGTTTTGAGCAAACCCGTGAACCTTTGTCGAAAATTGCACGAAAGATATCCTGTCACTGCCCCGTATTTACCGGGAAAAAAAAACTTTGGCGCGTCAATATAATTAAACTTAAATAGTTAATTAGTTATATTACAATCTAATAAATATTAAACTTAAATAGTTAATTAGTTACATTACAATCTAATAAATTCCCAGGGAACCCACAGATGTCAATTGCAATAATTGTAATTTTGTTGTTCTAATCTAAAGAAAACCATCATGATTGCACCTATTTGGACCATATAACACTAGCAACCTTTTTGAGTATTATTCCAAATCATGACGTGTATAAAGTTTATAGACATGGAAATTAACTTTTTCACATGGATTTGAAGGTCTGCATGACTAATTTGTCTTACATGCTAGATAATTACATTAGTGACTATCAAGCACATGCGTAATATTAATCACTTCACTAATTAATGTACATGTAGAGTTAAATATTCCATGGTATAAATGAGAATTTTCATTGGAAAAAAAAAAAATGACATTCAAATAGAACACAATTTTATTAAGCAAAAGCATGGACAATAATTGGACACTAAAATTTATCTCCTAATTAAATTCAGGAATTATTGGCTTGGTCTACTACGAAGCTTCGTGATAGTCGACCTACCTAATTAATTAGCAGACAAACTTGATTTATTTTCGCCAACAAATTCACAAACCAACAATAATCAGTACATCAGACACAAAAGGAAATATAGGAAAGCAGAGACTACAGCTCCCGTGCAAATTAAGCACAGACAAACCCTTCGGGAATCTTCTTACCACATCCATTGACAAGCAAACTGAGGGCAACAGGCACTTGGAGCTTAACAAGTCCAAGTACATTAGCATTAATGGCAGTGCATAAGCACACTGCAGCTTCAAGATCTGCGAGGCCTTTCAACAGTGAACAGCATTCCTTGCTTGGTTTAGCCCCAATGACCTCGGTAACCAGTCCTAGCCAACTCCCACAAACACCAAACTTGAGGGTGTCTTTTGGGCATTTGGCATGCTTTTTGGGTACAGAGGGAGGTGAAGGAACACTCTTTGGTGGGCAAGGTAGATTGTGTGATGAAACACAAGTGAAAAGCAAAAGGTTAAAAACAACGAAAAGAGCCAGTGCATTATTGCAAAGCCTAATACCCATCTTCTGCATATATAATTCAACAAAAATTGGAGGTGGTTCTAGAAATAGAATTGAAGCTGTTATTGGTAATATATTTATAGAAAAAAAGAAGAAGGTTATTATCGAATTTTTATGAAATGCAAAATGTAACGTAGCTTGGACACGGTGAGTGGCTAGAATTGAGTACCATTTGCTGTGTACGAAATTTTGTGGCTGATAGAAGCTCTAAATCTTGTCTTTGTGGAAGATCTTCTTCATGCTATCTATCTCTAAAATATTGGCGTTCGTCTTTATCTACCACGCCAAATACATCCAAAACACTAGAATATTGGCCCATTAGTTGTTGAATCGGCCGCTAGCTAGCTTAATCTCTGCTAATATCCTATCGGAGTTTTCAGGCTTTATTGGATTATTGTTGATTAAGAACATGGAAAGCAATGACAAATATATATTTATGTATTAGACAACAATAATATGTCAGAAGAATCTTTCCATATATATCAAAATTATATAGTTAGATTTGAAAGAATTACCATAATTACATTACTCAACAAGTACCCCCTTTTTCACATCTTCTCATAAACAAATATATTCGTATATTTATGTTTACTGGGGGTTATAGTGCGAAGTGAACACAGACTGATGAATTGCCTGACGGGCATGTGGCAGACTTTCTTTTTTTTTTGTTTTTTTTTTCGTCCAACAAATAAATAAAGATAAATAGATAAATAAAAGCTGTCTTTAAAGAACAACTTTGCGCATGACAATTTGGGAAAGACCAATGGGATTTTGTCCATCGTATATGGTGGGCTATGCAGTGGGCCTTGATTCGGTCCATATATATAATATGTGGAGAGCGACTCATCGGGGGTTGTTTTGGACCCAAGGATGTTTTTAGCTTTAATCCAATAAAGTCCAATATCTCCTCTTTATTTAAAGCTGACCAACCCATATTACAGCTGGACGTGACTCTTGCTTGGTCTCAAGGACAGTATTCTTTTTTTTTTTTTTCTTTTTTTCCTGACAGATTCAGATTTGTTTTTTTCGGGATAAAAAGACAAATTTAGATTTACATTTATTTGTACTCGTTCAAATTTTGCAGTATTTATTATGAATTAATTTTGCCTGCGCTTTTTTTTTTTTTTTTTTTTGGTTTTACGGTTTTCCTTTCAAGGTCGTTTTCTTCATGGTGAAACAAACCGGGACATACAAACTCGAAGCCACCAGATCCAGACGGACGGTAACTCTTTCGGGCGCAGTCAGCAGCAGTAAACCATCTCTACTTCTTCAACGCAGCACAGTTAGTGTTTCGCTTCTCAAACAAAAACCTTTTAACGTTGTATTGATTTTTTTTTTTCTTTTCCCTATTCTTTTTTTGGTAAATTTTAATTTTGTGTTTATGAGGGGAACGGTAAATGAAATCTTATTGAATAGTTTAGGTCACATTTAGGCCCGAACAACATCTTCAGTCATCTTTGGGACGGTTATAAAAAGAAAATAATAATAATAATAATAAGAAAAACACATCCATAAAATTATTTTAATTTTTTAACTACACGAAAAAAAAAATTGTTAGTTTGAATTTTTCCAAAGAGTATGCAGTTCTTTTTTTTCTTTTTTTTTTTTAATTTTTGGCCCCAAAAAAAAAGATTTTCACATTCATAAACAAACAATTTTTACCAAAAAAAGGAAAAGCAATAATAATAAACAAACAATAGGATATGAAATAAAATAATAAACATTTTACTAAATGCCACGTACCTTAAATACATAAGAAAAACAATACCAATAAAAAAAAAAAATCAAAACTCTCCATGTAATACATAATTATACTATAACAATTACAGAAATTAAAAAAAAATTATTATAAGACTCATGAATAATATACATATAGACAGTATATTACAATAATCTAAATTGGATCAGCACTATCAGCATTACTGTTTTATTGGCCATGCACCTTTTTATAAGCTATATAGTTTGCAATCAATCTTGTTTGTAATTTTGAGCAACGAGGCATCGGCATTAACATTAATTGTAGGTGATGAATACAACGAAAACAATTATAATTTTGAGAACATGTCTAGCATGTCATTGCAAGAGGAAGAAACTGGGGAAAGCTGAAGCACTTATTGTTGAAGGCATAGTATCAGGGATTCCTTCAGATGTACGGAGCTTCAATACCATATATATGCTGCAAATATTCCTTAAATCTGGAACGACACATCGAGCCTATTTTATTTTCGAGCATATATTAAGAGGTGGTGATGCTCCTGCATCTCCTACTCCAGGGGCATCCAACATCGTGATTAATGGTTTTTGTAAATATGAGTGTTCTGACCCATTTTTTTGGTGGCAATGGGTCTGCACAGAGTGTGCTTAGGTTTTTTTAGGTAATCAAATTAAGGGTGAGAGATTTGTTCTTGAATTGAAGACATACTATAATGTTTGCAAATCGTTTTGCAAGATAAGCTGTTTGTGAACGGCAAGGGTAATCCTGTTGGATCCTATGAAATCAAAATGCTTAGTGTATAATAATATATTGATAAAATGGTTCTTTCGGAGAAGGGATATGATCAAGGGCTCGAGGTCGTTTCCGACATAAGGAGGGACGGATTCAGCTTGGATGTTTTTGGGTATTGCACAATCGTTAGTGGCTTGGTTAAGACACGTTGGATGAAAGAGGCAAATGACGTTAGGGACCAGATTATGAGTTATATTGGGAATAGGAATAATAAATAATATTCAACTTGATTAGTATGCTATAACGCTTCACTCTATCTGTCTTATAGACAACAAAAAACTATAAAGCTACCAGCAAAGTGTTGGAGGAGATAGAGACGCAGGTTTGGAAGGTGATCAATATACGCATACCATTATAATAAATGCATTTCCCAAGAATTTTACTTTTTGACAAGGCTCAATAATATTTCATACGCAAGAACATGGTTGGATTTGCTAATTCAGACTTGGTTGCCTTCAATTCCTTGTGTGTTATATATGCCGATGTTTATAAGGCAAGTCAATACTACCGTGGTGCACCATCTTTCAAGTGAGGATTCTTTCTTTCTGCATCCAAGCTCCTTTCATTGAGTTTGAAGTCTGGCGCGCACGTACCAATGCGTACCCGATTGCGCTGGTTGTCTCCGATCTAATGCGTTGGGAAAATCCAATGGGCTTCAGTCCATAATATGTAGAGAGCTACCCATTGGGCCTCGTATTGGACCCAATAAGATTCAACGGTGGTTCTTTATGCACACAAAATACAATTTATACACACTCCTCGGCGTAAATTGATTTCGGCCTTTCGATTTTACATGGAGGATTTGGGAGTTGTGTGTACACTCCAAACATTCCCTCTTGGAAAATCTTAGCGGTTCATTCCAAAAACCCCAGAAAAAAAAAAAAAAAAAAATCATCTGTGGCACCTTAATTTATTTGATGTTTTTGTTAAAATTCTTTTGGTTTTTTAATCACTGCAATAATTTTCTCCCATCAATGTTTTGAACTATAATAATTATTTTCCTACTTTATTTTTTAAATTTATAATTTCCAATTATGTGTGAATGTTTTATTAAGTAAACCAAATTTATTTGATGTAAAAATTGTTTGTTAACCAAGATGAACAGACTCTTGGAAAAGGATTTATCATCCATTAGAGTACAAAATCCAAAAAAAAAAAATGCTTGGCGTGAAGTTCACGCTACACCACCCATATGAAATAGAAAAAACCCATCATTTAAAACCATCCGCCTAGCAAGCACATAGAGATGATCTAGTTGGCAACTTGGCGTGTCACTATCCCTCTTCATTATTCATCCCCATTATATACAAATCACCAGCTTTATTTTCTTTCCAAAATTGTTTCCTTTAACGAGGTGTGTTGACGCTTGGACAAGGGTTAATTTATAAGATGACCTGGTCAAAAAAATCAACCTGCTCCGAAAAAAATCTTGGCTTTCAAGCAACACAAAATTTTCCTCACAATATAAAAAACCCATCAAAATTTTCCTTTTCCTGCATACTTTCAGAACCCTTTTTTTATCTCTCTAAACTCGGTTAGCTTATCAGCTTTTTCGTGATCAATACTGATTGAATTTGAGACATGAGCCAAACAGGTATGCTCAAGACTGGTTGTGCGTTTGTGCTGGGGGCTATATGTGGTTCTATTGCAACTAGATCAAGACTAGGCATGAGTTACGATGGTCGCCGAAACTTGCCTTGTCCTCGCCGATCCGTTGATGAGAAGAAAACCACTTCAACTCCGTCAACCGTTGAAACTGCAGCACCAACTATTACAAGTGATCAGTAGTACTCCAATTCCCACAAGCATCTCCTAAGACTAGATTCCACCGAGCTTCTATGATTGTTAGTTAGTTCCATGTTTTATGTGTTTGTAATACTTATATTTTACTACTTGTATATGTTATTATCGTATTAGTGAATAATATACTGATGGTTTCCGAGGTCTGTTTTTTGTGTATATGTTATTATCGTATTAGTGAATAATATACTGATGGTTTCCGAGGTCTGTTTTATGTGTTTGTAATGTATATTTGTCAATTATCTGCGGTTTCTGGTATTATTCGTTAAATTAATGTTTTATTATTGTTGCGAAAATGGAAGGCAATGATAATTATGCGTTAGATATCAATAATTTATTCCAAGCATCTTCCCCATATTAATTATGTAAGTATCATTTTTTATTATTATTTTATTTTTCAAAGCAAATATGTGTACATGGTAATATCTAGATTTAAATGGCGGTACAGTGTCACACAGTCTGACGAATTTTCTGATGGCATGTTGCGGACCAAACATATTCATATATCTTATAAATTGAATAAACTAGAAGTGGCAAATAATTAATAATTTATCCGTAAAAGAATTAATTTACCAAATAATATAGAAAATGAGTTGGTATTTATCAAATCTCAACTTTTAAAGGCGGACAACCGCGTGTCCGTGGTCTGGTGGTTTGGGAAAGAGCAATGCGCCTCGGTTCTTAATTTGTAGTTAGCAATCCATTGGGCCTTGATTTGGTCCAGTAAGATATAATATGATAAAGTAGGGTTTTTGATGCACTACACTTTATACGCAGTCCGCGCAAAATGATTTTCTACCTTACGATTTTTAATGGAGGAGGCGGAGAAGATAATTTTATTTAGGATTGGAATTATTTTATATTATAGTCCCCAAAAAAGCAATATTGTTTGGTATTAATTTTTTCAAATAAATAGTTAAGGTGAAATGCATAGTTTTAATGGTAGAACATTTTTAAATAGTTTGTAAAATAGATTTATATAAAAAAATAAATCAATAGTTAAGCTGAATGGGATAACCCAAAAAAAAAAAAAAAAAAAAAAACAAACTCTTATGGGGTTCAGACCAAAAAACCTATTCCAAAAACAATAAATAAATAAACAATCCATAGCCCCGTTTTTATTTCTTTTGTAAGATAGTTTGGTAACCATTGTCTGCACAAAATTTTTCCCACCCATATAAATAAAACCCATAAAAATTTCCTATTTTCAATTCTTGTAAACTTTGAAACCCTAATTTTGTCCAATCTCAATTCAGTTAGTTAGTAGTTAGTATAATAACTATTGATGATGATTTTTCTTCTTGGGATTTCTATGGGGATTCTTAAGTGGTTAAATTTATGACCTGCAATACCACAGTCTCATAATCTGTCCTTGTTGTAGTGGACACCATGAGAAGAAAACCACTTCAACCATTGAAACTGCACCACCAAACAATTACAACAGTTGCAAATGAAAAATAGAACCCGGACACCGGCCTTATCTTCTTCTCTTTATGAACAATGTTATGATTTATCTATTTATGTGTGCGCAACTAGACAATGTTACCACTTTAATTAGGGAATATTAATATTTTGATCTGATCATTATTCCCTTCTGGGTTCTGTTCGTGTAGTTAAACATGTTATTATATGTTGTGTTGTAAATGATGTTTCGTCTACACATATTTGAATCTGATCCTCGCTGGTATTTTGCATGAATCTTCTGAAAGAGAAAAGATTGATTGAGAGGGTGCAATTTAACATAATTACAAACCATGTATGCCATGGATGTCAAGGACCTTGTGGTCCCCACGCTACAGCAAAACAAAAACCGTAGCTTATGCTTTTCTGATTTGTATATATTTGTGGTATTGCCTGAAATTTAGCCAGAAAACAGAGTTTTGAAGCTCTAAAATAAATCTAACAAAAAGACACACACAGCAAAATGACTCAATGTAATTCCTGAAAAACGTGTCGGAGGCCAGAGAGGATCAATAAGTGCCTAACACTTGTCCTTACTTCAGGTGCTAAGCTGTCTTTACTTCTACAGAAACACCTAGACCGTAGCAATTGGAAGTTGGAAACAAGCTGGAAAATTGAATACAACCCAGTCCCGTATATTTTATCTCACTAATTAATTTCCACTAGAATTTGATCCTTATGTTCTGTGAAACACCCCGAAAAAACTGCAATACATATATCCAAGAGAAGAGCAAGACAAAGGGAACACAGCTAATTAACTAAGAAAGAACTCAAAAAATCCTTAGAGAAACATTAGGAATTTATGTTATAGATATTACATATGGGTTTGACCAGTCAAACGAGGGATTTTTGAGAAGGGTAACCATCTCAGCTGCCACATAGAAAAATATTTTTTTAATAACATAAAAAAAAAAATCATAAATAATAATTAATATTAGATCATCCACATTTTTATGGGTCGTTCTTTGGTGTACACACACGAGGCTAGGTTTCAAAATTGTTTCCCAACCTTACAAAATCTAGATAATCAATATATTCTTCAAAACCATCATTTCATAATAACTATCAAAGTACCATCAGGCAACTTGGCATGGCATGTCACTGTCCCTCTTCAATGTCCATCTTCCTATAGCACAGCTAAAGTGTAATTTTACCAATCCAAACCCAGTGAAGCAGACAGCCTTTCCTTTCAACATGGTAATAAAGTCAGTTCTGGATTGACTCTTGTAATTATACCTAAACCAACAAGGTAATATTGCTTTGTAAAAGATATATATGGGAAATTTATTATATTGTGACAGCAAGAATCCTATGCATCAAGTTAAATACGATATATATTAAATAATTGGTTCGTCAATTATTTTCTTTCTATTTATTCTTTGGGCAAAATGACACATTACAAATCAAAGAAGAGCTTAATTCGTTGTCCCCTACAGAGTGGTATCCTCCAATTAGCTAAAGCTCGCTCGAATTGCTTAGGCATGTCGGCAGGACCAAAATTTCTATTAATACAAAAACTAGTCCTAATTTAATGTCATTTACTTGTTTGTAATTTATGTTTCCAATAGACCTTTCTCTTATATCACTGCTTATAGAAACGATAGCTTTAATCCTGTCCAGAAGTAAAAGGTGATGAACTCGTGGTAATGAATGGAATAGGCAGCTAAAATAGTAAACCAATGGCTAAAGGACTAAAAATGTTGAAATTTCTCTGTTGGTATTGTTTTAGTAAAAAGGTCACTTTATTAAAAGTGTTGCCTTCCAACTGTTTTAAAGTTACCATAGTCGACAGTGAACAATACCGAATTGACCAAATGGTAAAAGTTTGCTTATGAAATGGAAGTCTTAAGACGTAATGACTTTGGAGTGTTAACCTTCATATTATGGATTCGATAAATCTTCTGTCTCCCCCATTTAACATATAAGCTAAAATTATATTGTACTATTTTAAAAACCATCTCAACTTTTTCATGAAAGAGACTTCAATGAGTATTTTTAAACAATTGCGTATCCTATGTTAGATATATGATCACACAATTTGTGTTAAAAAAAGATCCCGACTAGAGAAAAAATATAATATATATATATATATAGATGGGAAATTCAAAAAGCGGAGCCATGTAGTGTTTTCTTAAAAAAATAAAAATAAAAGAGAGGAGTATTTTGTATTCATATCCCCAACATTAATTATTAGTTGCAAAGCTGTTCTAATTCTAAATTGAAGGTTAGGGATATTAGTTTATTAACTACCATCCAAATAACCAATTCCAAGACTTCCTTTTCAGATTAAAAGCAAATAAAAAAAAGAAAGAAGCGGGACAAAAAAGAAGTCCATAACCATATAAAAGTTACATTTCGCGAAAAGCCGAAATTACATCTGTGAATAGTCCAAATTTCAATGTGCTAAAATTCAATTATTTAATTAAGATACATACAAAAATATTTCCCTAAGAAGTGTCTATAAATATACTCTATAGATAAAGGGATGCTATTAGTTCCCCCATAAAATTAATATTAAAAAAAAAAAAAAACTAAAAAGTTTCTGTTCAAGAGAGATATTGGAGAGGGAAAACCACACCTAAAAAATAATTGAAACAGCATGGCCATATGAATTTTTGTCAATATTCTGTCCTTGGGAACAATGGAAACAAAAGAAAACAACAAAAACAGAAGTTGTGGGTTTGGACGACTGAGATCCCCATCAAAAATATTTCTGTGGGACGTGGCGTCTCATATTATTTGATTTCAATTTGTTGTTTGTTTCCAAATCACTACCCATTTGACTCAATTTTTAATCCTAGTCTCGAGATTATAAGGTTGAATATAATTTAATTAATTAGAGCATAGTTTAAGCATTCAAAAAATGACAATAAATATTGAAACTTGCAAACAATATGAAATGGGTGGTAAAAAAAAAAACAAAAAAAAGAGGTAATGTATAATAAGGCAATTTAATAAGGAAATCTTTGTCACTATTAGTCATCGTAAATTTGTAAAAGAAGAGAGAAGAGCAGTTAACAATTTGAATTACACAACCTACCCACCACTAGTACTACGATAAAAGAGGAGAGACAGAGAAGGCCCTCTACAAAATTGGGAGACTTCTTCATTATCCCGAAATTACCCTCAAGGAAACAATAAAATTCACCTCCCTTACCTCTCTCCCTGTCTCCCTCAGCGCAATTCCGTACTCGAATTCAATAGAGTGGAGCCCTTTGAGGATTCCCTTTCCTCCGGTTCATCAAACCCGCCGAGATTTCGGAAACCGGAGAACAAGCCGGCCGACAAGTCGCACGGTAAGCCGACGATGCACTGCTGCTTCTCTTCTTCCTAACGAATTCAGTGGTTGCAGTGCAAACCAATGTCCTAGAACCCACCACGCCACCGCTGCCTCCCGACCCAGATGATGTTCGAGCCGAACCGGTCGGCTCAAGAACCGAATCGGGAGTCATCAAACCGTCATCCAAACCCGGTTCAGGCAGTGACAAGAACTTGCACTCATACAGATAGTTAGAAAGACCACCTTCCGTTCTAATAAGATAATCAATCTGCAACCATAAAATTTAAAAAAAAAAAAAAAAAAAAAAAAGAGCTTGAATGAAAATTGAGACAAAAAGAGAAAGTGGGTGTTTGAGATTCTTGTTGTTACGGGGTTTTTTGAGAGAGAGCATTACGGACCTTGCAGGAGAGAGAGCAGAAGAGATATGGGTCTTGCAGGCTTCTGTCACAGGTGTTGCAGATATTACCGGTGCCTCTGAAGCTCCTTGTCTGTGGCCTTTGATTTAAAAATACCACTTTTGCGCTGTTTGTTGTATATGACTGCACAATGAGGGGGAAAATTATAAAAACAAAAAAAACAAAAAAATCAAAAAAAGAGAGAGAAAACACACATAAAGTGAGACACACCCCCAGTGGGATTCAATGTGTGTCAAATTCAAAAATAATTTTTTTTCTTTGAGTACTCTTTGATACTTTCTCAACTAATTAAGAACATAGTCCATTTCTTCGGCGTGTAAACACACGCCAAAAGAGGCATATATTTAATACAAAAGAACCAGAGGCATATAGTTCACAATCTGCATGTAAAAATAAAAAGATAACCAGACAAAGGAAAAACAGAATATATATATATATATATATATACTGCCCAGTTTTTGTTAGAATTTTTTGCTGAATTATTATCCTAATTTGATAATGATTTACTTACTTGAACATAGGCACAGTCAATTAGCTTGGTAGCATCATCCAACCTTATAACATCGTGGTACACATATCTCCTTATCTGATACGATCGAAGAGAAGAAATGGCATGAAATGACCAAAAAAAAAAAAAACCACACGATTAGACCATAAAACAATACACAGAAAATTAACCTAGCCATCAACATTGAAATTGGAATAAAAGAGAAGAATTTGTAATGAATTTCAGAGGGAATTATAACCTGCAAGAGTCTGTGAGAACGATGAGGAGGCAAACAGTGAGGGCAAAGACTGATACAGCAGTCCAAACAGTAGATGTTTTTCTCGTTCTTTTTGGCCTCTTCATGAATTATACAGGCGTTGTAGAATTTCTCTGTGAGTAGGACTTCCAGCCAGCGAGGTAGTAATTGTGATGAAGAAACAAACTATAAAAAAAAACATGAATTAAAAACCCAAAAAGAAACAAAGAACAAGAAGAAGTTAAAAAAAAAAAAAAAAAAACCAATTTGAGTTTTCTCAAGGAAAGAGAGGAAAAAAAATGGAGAAAAAGAAGAAAGAAACGAAACCCACCATTGTTTTTGAACTTTTGTTCAATTTTGATACAAGAGAAAGGGGGAGAGAGAAAGTCTGTGGTGTTAATTATGGCAGGGTTTAAGAAGATATTGGTGGAGTAGCTATTATAACAGAGCGAAAACTTGGACTTTGAGAGAGAGAGAGAGAGAGAGAAACGGCGCCTGCAACTAAGACTAGTGTGTTACTCTTACCAATGAGAGAAAAGAGAAAAACAAAGGAAATAGAGATGAAGAGTTGCCCTCATTTATAGATGCGCAGTGTTGAGCGTGATTTACATTATTGGTTTTATATTTTTGTCGTAAGCAAATGGTTTTGGAAAACAGTAATGAATTCAATTACTAAAACAAAATCATGAGGAACAATTATAAAAATTATAAATACTATTATATAATTTTAAATATTTAATAATTAAACAAAAACATGGAGGAAACTAAACTCAATACGAAAACTTTCCCTTTCAATTGCTATTTACTAAGAGCCCATTTCCCCAAAACCCCTAAAACCCTAACCAAATGGTTGTTTAAGAATGGTCGGGTAAGTTGGCTTATTACTCTCTCTCCCACCCTTCTCTCACATCCTCTCTCTCTATCTGTGCTAAGTGCTAAATGACAAGACAAGAAACAGTGACTTTTCTCAGTCTCGGTGGAAAACGGTAAAAAAAGGTGCAAGTGGGAATAGTACTTTCATAAAAATGATCCTGTTTGGGAAATGACTATTTTGCCCTTTCTTTTGCTTTTTCCCCTACATTTTCTTTCCTTATTTGAGTAAATATGATAATATTATTGCTAGCTAGACTGCAAATTAGTTTTTGCCCCTTTATTATATGATTTTACGTGGAAAATATCCAAATCATTTTCCTTTTATTTTTTTACTGGTAAAGCGGAAAATATCCAAATCTTGCTTTGTTTTATTTTCTGAGATAAATTGGAAAATATCCAAATCTCGAGCATGTACAAGATCTAAAAACCTTGCGATTCTGGAATACGGCATGGAATCTCACAAATGTGAATTCCTTTATATTGTCACCATACTACGTTAAGGAATCAACATTGGAATGTTTAAAAAGGTTCAAAACAAATTGGGTCACCATGCCCACGTACCTTCATAATTCTATCTCCTAATTTTCTATTTCTTTCATTCCTATATATTTTCTCACATAATTGACAACAAACATTCATTGGCAACGAAAAAATAGATTCTGAAACCGTATGATAATTTGCTTGTGATACGTTTGTGGGCTAATATTGGAATAGGAAGAGAGAGAGAGAGAGAGAGAGAGAATAGGGGTTGGCGCTGAGACATGAAGGTTGCAGACAAAGAGGGGAGGGGGGCGGATAGGCAGTAGGCAATGCCATGAATAGTACGCATTAGCATCAGCAGCAGCCTTAAGGCCCACAGTGGCCTATGAGCATCGCGCGCACACAGACACACCCATTTTCTTGTACTACCTGATCGTCATTTAAAATATATATAATAATAAAATCTGATCCATATAGCAAATATATAGCCATCAGCATTAGCCAATATCATATGGCAGATAATCCCGGATCTCTATCTTTATTGCTTGAATTGACTAAAGTAATTTCACTTACAATTTTGCCATGTTTAGGCCCAATTAAAGCTCCCTTCTTCACATTTATCTCTCTCACGCTTCCCCTTGTACTAACACTCAAAGTCTCAAACTCTGTGTCTCTTTGTCTGTGATTAACTTGGATATGGGATATTCACCCACCAGCCGGGACTACTGAGATTTTACTTTTATAATATCAAATGCCAGAAGCTCTGAGATGTTGAAAGCTCAAAGTTGCCCTTAATTTGACCCTACTGTATTAAAATCTAAATGTAGCATAAACATGACAAAAAGGAACCAATGAGAGATTTTTCACATAAGGTAAGGGTAATTCTGGTTTTTCAATGCATGAGATTAATTTGTTACACCTAATAGCATTAGCATTGTTCCATTAAAAAAAAAAAAGACAAAACAAAACAAAAACAAAAACAAAGGTCCAAGTATGGTCATTCAACACTTTACCCAAATCCCTTTTAGCAAAAACTTCTTTTCTTTAGCCAAGCATAACTTTTTCCTTAGCAGAACGTTTTTTTTTTTTTTTTTTTTTTGGTTTAGAATTTGTACAAAGTGTACGTAGAAATGCACGTATATATATATATATATATATACATTGTTTATATTACAACCGAACGTACGTCTGTCCATATTGTATATACTCGTCTGGTAAAATTATGACATGGACAGTGTGTCTCCCTCTCCCTTTATAGTTGCTAAAAACGCATGCCAAGAAAACAAAAAGAGTTTTTGAATTTGAGAGCTTTCAATGAAATTGTCACCAATATTCTTCAAGCTTCGGAAACACAGTGAAGATTTATATCCAATCATTTGAGAAAAAAAAAATATATATATATAAAGGCATATAATTAACAAACATTGTGAGACCCATGGAGATTTATTTGTTTGATTGTTTCCTTACAGTGTTCATTTGAAGGAAGAAAGAAGATTTATATATCATTATGATCAAGGATCTTTTGTACAAGTCACCCTGTTGTTCAATGAATTGCAATTTCCCATCCATCTTGGGCTCTTTCGTTGATTTTTCGTTTTAGATTGCTTTATCTTGCTCAATGAGCCTGTCACGATATTTTGTTTTCTACTTTCTCAACGTTAAGTCCTTTGATTAATTATATATAGAAAAACCTAATTTCTCTTGTTAAGTCCGCCAGCATCGAAAAGTCGTTTGCCAGTTTTTATTATTATTTGATGAGTATTTATTATTATTTTCTTGTAAATGTACTTATACCCATTAAATTATTAACAAACAAGCTACATATGTTGGGTCACGCATTGAACCAAAATGATGAGGCTCAAGTTAAGATATTGGGCTCAAAATACACTTTAAGGAACCACAGAAAAAAAGAAAAAAAAGAAAAAAAAAAAGGGAAACACAAAGATTGAGCATTTTATCATGATTAAAAGTTAAAGGGGGGAAAAAAAATGACAGGAGCCTCTTTGCAGGGAATAATGGTTTCAAGTAACGAGAACAATTTTAATATATTTTTTTAAGCAAAAAAATAATAATAATAATATATTTTTGTTTGGCTGGTAAGGTATTTTGAATATAATCTATGTATGGTTAAAGAGAGAATGAACTTTTGTTTGGTTAAGAGTCCATGATGATAAATAATAGAAATAGATTATCTCTTATCCTGGTTAATGAGTGCTTTGGTGAAAAACATAAGGAAAAGAAAGAAAGTTTATTGATGAGACAAAAAGAAAGTTGACAGAACAAGGGTAGTTTTGCTATTTCCTGGGCTCCATGGTGTGCTTGAAATGAAAAAATAAGATTAAAAAAAAAAAAAAAATTGAAAGAGAATTAGCTCGAGTCAGAAAAAGGACGCTGCTAAGAGGCAGCGGAGCAGAAACAGTTGTTCAGAAGCTCAACTTTTTAAAACCATAGATAGCTGTAAATATCATAGAATATATAATAATATTATCTCCCTTTTGTCATCTATTGGATGCCCAATGCAGTTAGCCGAATTCCTAATTGTAGTGTATATATATGTATTCATTAATATTATATAAAAAAAATAAATTCAAAGCATATATAAATAATGTGGCAAGCAAACATCCAATTGGCACAATAGTGTCTCCACAAAGCACAAAATTAACAAACGGTATAAAGAGAGAACCAGGCAAAATGACAGACTTTCTTCCTCCTCTCTCTACCTCTAACATCTTATTGCAATGAGTTTCCAGTATGTTTCTTCGGAGAGATACACAATAAAATCCAAATCATCCATATGAACAAAGATCAATTTGACTCCTGACCCAAACATATGACACAGATTGTGACTTGCAATTAATGATATGCCTTCTCACTTCTCATCTTGTAGTAAAATCAATGTTTTACTGCCCATTTTAGCTGTATTTAAAAAAAAAAAAGAAAAAGAAATCTTCTTTCACTTTTATTTTTAAGAAAAGACATATGTTTTCGTTAATGTTAGTCATTTTTATGCAAAATAGATTACCCATTTTCCCTCAGTTGTACTGGAAAAGAAAAATTAGTATGAAACCATTGGCCTAAACGTGTTAGATGAGAAAATTAAAAAGTTGGTGGGGGAATAGTAGTTGCCTAAAATATTAATGAAATTTAGAGGAAATTAAGAATGGAGGGAAATAAGGCAGGGTTGATTATATGTAGATGTGGAAAATCAAGTGACAGAAGAGAATAGAAAAGATTGCAAAGGGAGCCAAAAATTGAAACCTACAAAATGCAAAAATTTCTTTAAGTGGTGTTGATCACGGACACAAATAAAGACAACCTAAATACAAAGAGGGTGGTCAGTACAGACTTAAATATATATTGTTAGTTTCATGCAACAGTTAACATCAACCTGAAATTCACCCTCTGATTCATTTGTCTAACGTCTTCTACTCTCTCACTTTTTAACCCCCCAAGCCCTTAACCTGAAGGACCTTCCCTAAAATGTTCCTCACAGTTGGCATTCAGACAATTGCCCCAGAGAAAAAGCTTTGTCCTCCAACCATATATATATATGTATGTGTGTGTGTATTCGATCTCTCTCTTCGGTCAAAACAAACATAAATAGGACAAATTTCAAATGGTAGAGATCATCAAAATGTTTATATATATATATATATATGTACGGTCTAGCAAGCAACATACAAGGAAGTTCCTATTCACCAATCCCCACAAAAAAAAAAAAAAAAAAAAAAAGGTTCCCTCAATAATTCAAAATATCATATGCATGCATGAACCATTTCCGATGGAATTAATTTGTTACCCGATTGGGAAGCAATGCAAGTGAAGAAACTGCTTAATTTGGGTACAATTAATACAATCTCAAGCAAAGTTTCTACTGCGTCCGAAAAGAAAAAAGGTAAAGTTTTATTACCGATGGACCTTTTCTTTTTTTTTTTTCTTTTTTTTTTGTTTGGGTGCAAATATAAGAGGAGATAATTTTCTATTATTATAAAATCCTAAAATAATTTGCAAATGATCCAATCAGTTTTCCCATATTTTTAGTTGTGTGAATTAATTTAACCCAGATTTACTAAGATATATGACGAATTTAATCATTTTTATGACTGCTTAGGATACTATAATTTTTTCAGTTTGAATCTAGTTTTAATCTAGGAAAGCCATTTGTTCCAAACCAAAAAAAAAAAAAAAAATTTCTGCTAAAGCCATATAAAATAGTTTGCTTATTTGTAAACAGTACGCTTACTTCCGATCAAATACTTCTCCATATGTCCCTACTTTTGTGCCGGCTATAATTAGCCCAACAGATGCCTGCCGTCCGAAACCGTATCCGTCTTAGGCCCACATGATATCAATTTTGGGCCTTCCAAATGGGCCCATGGTCCAATTTCTTTTATTTAACTGGGCCGTTTTAGTTTTTTTTTATTCAAGCCGTTTTATTCTTTTCAAAATGTGAATATAATAAATTAATATTGACGACTTTATTATTGTTATTATCATTATTATTATTATTATTATTATTATATATTGTGAATTAATATTGAGGTTAGAGGTGTGGTAGCAAACATGAAAACGAATTCAATAAACTTCCAAATCGTGGTCAAAATAATTATTTCGAAACCTTCATCAATCATGACAGGTTCAATGATTCATGAAAGCACAAAAGTCATTTGGTACATAGAACTAAACCCATGTTCCATGACAAAGGGAAAGAAAAAGACAAGAAGAAAAAATAAATTGAGACTTTTAAAAATGATCGAAATATTTTGTTCTATGTAATTACATTTACATCCTTATTTATTTCTTTTGGATGTAAAGCAAGACAAAATAATAATAATAATAATAATAATAAATTCTTAACTGAACCAATTTGTTTGTGCAACTTGTTTTACCGAAATATTTGAATGATTATCATTGCAAAAAAGAAACTATTTTATTTGATTTGTTGTTTGCCAAGTATAAATATAATAATGTTTCAGGCTTGCTGATCAGCATGCGAACAACTAGAGGGACACCATGATTGCCCACGAAAATTCAACAAAGTCCCTATCCTATGTGTGTATTAAAAAAAATAGAGTACATTTAGATTATAAATATACCAAAATGTCAACCATGATACCTATACTATATCTACGTTTTTGACAAAATGATTGAGACACATAACCAATGTGGGTTTCTAATTTCTCATTGACTTATAAAATGGATTTGATTATCAAAATTACAAATTATGAAGGAACAAAAAAGAAAAAAATAAACCTTAAAAAATGGGTTTTTTGACTAGCAAAGGAATCTTTCTTCTCTTCGGTTCATTATTCGTTACATGGTGTACAGAATTAATAAATTAGGATTTGACAATTAGTATAGCAAATGCAATCTAATATTAGAGGTTCAAATAAAAAAAAATCCCATGAGCTATCAAATTTTGCCATCTTTCAAAGTGGATGACATGACTTCATTTAGAACACCGTTGATTTATTAGCATGTAGTCTCCTCAGTTTGACTTCATGCAAAAACTGCTAAACTGCCCTCCAAATTCCAATCCTCTAAAGCCTTAATTTCTCACCAAACAATATATTAATCCTTTGCTTTTCTCTCTGGTTAACTTTAGAAGTTAGAACTACTAAAGTGTTATTCTTGGATGGCATATGCAGGTGGTATGGCAAGAACTTTCATGATTTCATATTTACAATTTGGAACTTTACAGTTTCAGTCTTTGCAAAACTACCCTACATGACTATTTCAAACTTGTGGCATCTATAAACTTAATCTGACCATCATTGCTGCAAGTAGATGGCTAAATCTGAATAAACAAAAGTGATGGAGTAGAGCTACTTGCAGAGCATCATAGAAGATAAATCCACATTTTATATGATTTAGATCTGTTTTTTTGGTATCTGATTTTGGTAATACTAGTTAGCTTAGGTTGAGAAGGGTGAACCCACTAGACACTACTTTCTTTCTTTGATAATATCTAAAAGCATTTGATATACTTTGAAAGGTGTAAAAAAGCTATAATGATGGCAGTCCTAAACAGACACATCCAAAGGACAGAAACAAACGTGGAAGAGCATATAAAAGCAACTTTGAAGTGAAGTTGATTGCGGTTCATCAGCAGAGCAGTGAAATTATTCAACGTCTCTACAAGATACCCCTCACAATGACAAAATCAAGATGCACCATATCATAAAAAAATTTCATGCTTCTTTTCCTTTTTCCTTGAAAACATTTGCAAATTAAAGAATTAAACCAGTATAAAATGCTCCAAATCTACTAATATTGCACTGTCTAGAAGCTTGTAAAGTTCCTTGTCTGCCTTAGTGGACAATAAAGTTTAAGGGGGAGATTATTTGGACAAAAATTGAAAAATGAAGAAGGAAACAGTTCTGGGTTTTTATTCATTCAACTTTGATAAAACTAAAGACAACATGTAAAGCGTATTAAACACAAGATAATCTTTATTTTACTATAAATGCGGCATAATCTTAATCAATGATTGGTCTTTAAAGTACTGATTTCTCGAGCCAAGAAAAGAGCATAACAGCATGAGGATCAATTAATTAAGTACTGAAAAAGTTTTGGCATATTTCTTTTAGTGCCAAAACAGTCTGTAATCTTAAATTGACAGGTAAAAAATTTCTTCAAATTCCTTTTATTTATCCTTTTCATTAAATGTAGATTGTGATTGAAAAAGAAAAAGGGAAAAAAAAAAATTAAAATCCTTTATTAGAGTCACATGATGGACCGTATTGTGTTAATTGAATCATTTAATACATAAGAGAGTTTAATTATCATCATTATTGAGCTCCTAGTTACTTGTTAGTGGGTCAATGCCTTTACTATTCTCTCACTCCATGATCAACGTGACGAAGTTAACAGAGTTTGGGTTGGAACTTGGAACCAAGAAAGAGACCCAAAACTACTCCAAAAATTAGGGGTTTACTATTCCATCTCTCTCTGGTGAATAGAATATTTACCAACCAAAGTAGTGTCAGTCATCAAGAATTGACTACTCAGCTCGTCATTCTAGTCTTTTCCCTTATTACCGTTACCAAATTCTTTAGAAAGTCAGCGTTAACATGGAGAGCTAAATAGAATACAAAGTAAATAATAATAGAAAAATATAAACGAAAACGAAAGGCAGACTCAAGCAAGCCAAACCCACATACCTTCCTTCCAAGATAACCAAAGCACTTCTCACAAGCAGAAGTAGAACCCAAGGATTCTTTATCTCTCTCTCTCTCTCTCTTCCTCCCTCTTTCTAATCTTATACTTTTTCCTCTGCTTTTGTTTTTCTCTGCCAGCTTTGCGACGGGAAAGAAGAAAGTTTAATTCCAATCTGTTTCGAAGAGAAGCTGAGAAATGCCGGAAATGGATGGTTCGTCAAGACCCCCACAAATCTCTGAAATGTTTCAGAAATTCGCCCTCGCTTTCAAAGCCAAAACCTTTGAATTCTTCGCCGACGAGGGAGTAGAGGACGCAGACGGGTTCTCTCTGCTCGACTCCGCCGAAGAGGTAATCACCGACCAGAAGGTTGTGGTTATCAAACCGGACTCGGCCTACAATTTCTCGCCGCCGCCTCAGCCAACAGTAGTAAAGCCAAATTCGGGCGAGACCCAATTCGGGAAACAAGAGGGATTGGGAAAAACGAAGTCTTTGAGCCATACCCAGATCAGCCCGATCAATACCCAGTTGTCCCAGACCCTGATTTCGTCAATATTCGCCACTGTTTCGTCGTTTGAAGCTTCGTATCTTCAATTGCAGACGGCCCATGTGCCTTTTGTTGAGGAAAGTATTAAAGCTGCTGATCGAGCTCTGGTCTCGCACCTTCAGAGACTCTCTGAATTGAAGCGTTCCTTTATCGATGCTTGTAGGAACCCTGAAGTTGAGCCTGGTTTGCCCACTGGGTCTTGCTTGGAAGCTCAGGTGCAAGAGAACCAGAGCAAACTTCGCACGCTTGGAACCGTTTCGAATCGGTTACAGGCAGAGATTGATCAGAAAGACAACGAAGTTTTGGCGCTAAGGAAGAAGTTGGGTGAGGTTCAGAAGTCTAATTTAAAGTTGTCAAAGAGGTTATCTGCTAATTTGAATGCTCCTTGTGAGGTTTTGTTGTCGGTTAGAGTCTTTGATTCTGTATTACATGATGTCTGTAGATTAACAAATAGATTTACTAAGATTTTGATAGAGTTGATGAGGAAAGCCGCCTGGGATTTGGATTTGGCAGCTGATTTGGTTCATCCAAATATTGATTATGTCAAGAAAGCACATAATCGCTATGCTTTTTTGTCATATGTTTGCTTGGAAATGTTCCGAGGTTTTGATTCCAATGGTTTTGGTGTGGATGGGAATGGAAGTTTGTCTAATGGTCATGCTTCTGAATCAGATAAGAAAAGTACTTCACTGAAGCAATTACTCGAGCATGTATCAAGCAATCCAATGGAGTTGCTAAGTAGGGATCGAAATTGTGAATTTTCAAAATTTTGTGAGAGCAAGTACCAAGAGATTATCCACCCCTCCATGGAATCTTCAATTTTCAGTAATTTGGATGGGAAGGAAGCGGTGTTGAACTCATGGAGGTCACTGAGTGTGTTCTATGAGTCATTTGTTAACATGGCGAGCTCGATTTGGACGCTACACAAGCTAGCCTTTTCATTTGATCCAGTGGTGGATGTATTCCAAGTTGAAAGAGGAGTAGATTTTTCAATGGTATATATGGAAGACGTCACTAGGAGATTTTTATTGCCATGTAAATCCAGGGCAAAAGTGGGGTTCACAGTGGTTCCAGGTTTTAAGATAGGAAGGACGATTATTCAGTCTCAGGTCTACCTTACTGGCCTGAAATGTACAGAGCAGTAGTAAGTTATACGGGAAGAGAGCTCTCTGAGGTAAAAGATTAGGCTCTCCTGGTTTTCATCTTATGAGCCCTGTCTTCATTCCTAAAGGTACAATTTTAAGGATATAAGGTGGAATTTCATGCGTTAAATGGTGCTGAAGAAGTAAAATGTCCCATATGTATTGGATTTAATGCCTAGTTTCTATGCTGCTGAACTGGGAGTAACTTTGCTATAGCCCCTCTATCTTGTGATATATATGTAGCTGCATGCTTCCTGGGTCTGTGAATTTGGTTTTTCCTTTTTTTATGTTTTTCTGCTGATAAGTCCTTGTAAAATCCAACTGTATAGAACCTCTTTCTTTGCCCTTTTTGTTTTTCTTGGGTTCATCCGACACAAATACATGGCAAAAATTGTGTATCTTTCTGTGTTATTCTAACAAATTAACAATAGTGTTTCAACTTTCCTTTGGAAATTCTTATGTCACAGAAATTACAAATGAATGACTTTGTTTCCCTGTAATTGCTTTCTTTGATATACTTTCTATAATATGATGTTTTAAGGATATTTATCGTATTTTTTTTTTGCTGGAACAATGAATGGAGGAATGGTTTGTCCAGGAGGATGTGGTATCTTGCTTTAGTTTATTTGTGATCGTTCGCTTTGTTACTCTGCTGAATGTTTGGTTATTATACTAATGGATTTTCTGAACAAGTTCCTGCATATGTTTCGATGTGTGTGGTCTATGTCCCAACTCCGACAGCCCAAAAGCATGGTTTTGGACTCTCACTACCAAATCCTATATGGTTTTGCAGAATCTGAGGTGTTATGCTTGCTGATATTTAACATTTTCCTAGTCCTCCAGTCTCTCTTCCTCCACTTTCAACACCTTTATCCTAAGAATATTAAAGTGTTATCTGAAATATGGTTTGGTGGCCTGCAAAAATTGGATTCTCTGTAAAGTAGCTCTACTAATTTACTTTTGAGTTCTGATAATGGCTATTGGTGTAGTTCTTTTGATGAACACATTCTGTATGTAATGCATATAAAGTGTGTATATATATATATATATATATATTCGAGTTAAATAATGATTGACTTCTTCGGTTCCCCACTATATGATGTGTTCATTTGTCGTTTACCAATTCGTAGTTTAAAATTGAGCAGTGTCATCCAGGTTTTGGGCTTTTGTCTGCCCTGGAGAGACCACTTGGTAATGGAAGTTCATGAAATCAGAATTTGATTCCATTTTGGACATCTTTGTGGGTCCATAATCTAATTCAAGTGATGGGTAGTAGCATACAGATTCATATCAAAGGGTTCTATAGCCCTCCTAATGCTCTTAGCCACCTTTCGGAGATCGGATACTGGAGAATGTTTTTGTTTACAGTCTACGGTGGACTTGGAAGTCTCTATTTAACCTTTCCATTCCCTTGACTCCTTGTATAACATGTTCTTTTTTCTTTTTTTTTTCGAAAAAAAAAAAACTTGTGTAATATGTTATGCGACGAATAAGTAATACCATACCATCTTAAGTAATTATTAAAAAATTAAATGATCGATTTTTCTTTTGATCTTCAGTAATATAATAGGTTCTTGGTTGACCCTTTGAATGATCGATTCAATGCTTGTTCATAAAAGTGAAACTAATAAAATGCAATTATTAAAAAAACCAATTAGGTTCTTGACTTATTGATTTGACTGAATACAATGATCATGTTACGCTCCCTATAGGTAGCAAAGCTTTCTCTTTATGTATATATTTATACACGTATATACACTATAAATTTTAAATAATAATGCTCGTATATAAGGTAAAATTACGGTGCGGACGGTCTCCATTCCGACTAGTACAAAAGCCGATTTTTTTCCAAAAAACGTTTGCTTTGCTGTTACATATACACAACAAAATCGATGTTTTTTTTAAAACGTCTGACTTTGGTGCTGGTCCGTATGCAGACCATCTGCATTGTAGCCTCACCCCCTCGTATATTTATCTACATATATACAGTTACATGCTACTTGATAGGAGGGAAAAAAATTGAACATTCTGATCCAACCTTTCAAATCTGCAACTGAGTCCATGTTGTTGTTGTTTGTTGATTAAGGCAGCCAACATCTAAGGAGGTTGTAGTCTCCGTTGAAACTGAAACTGAAACTGAATTAAGAAGAAGATTACGAAAACAAATAGCCCAAAAATTCAGTAGCCAAGCCGAGTAAATGGGGATGATGAGCATGTGAGCCTGTTGTTTTAGCCGTAGAGTGGCCCTGGTCTTATAAAATTTCGTCAATTAATGCATTATTCGTGTGGGCCTTGGGAGGATTGACCCAGGATTGGGCCGGGTTTGGGCTGTTGCCATAATTTTTGGTTTGTTCGTTTTTTAAATCTGTTTTCCACTGTTTTTGGTCCTCTGCCCAATAGCATTTCAACGCAAGAAAGTATTGAACAACTCGTTCACCACTTGCATACCCACAGCTCTGAATTCAAAACGCCTTCCTGTGACAGAGCACCAGAGGAACACCATGTATCATTGAATATTGTGAGCGGTCCAACATTGCCATTTGATAGGTCGAATTCATGGAATGAGTTTAGCAATCAGTGTCCAAAGACTTCTCTGGACGGTGGGAAGATCAAATCTCCAGAAAAGAAAAACTGTGAAAAGCAAAAACCGAAAGGGGGTGTTTTTCAGTAATTATCTTATAGAAAATAGCAGTGTAGACAGAAATTCAGGGGTGTAAAAAGAAGCACTCAATACAAATAGTTAGTAGTGCTGTCGTTGGATGCCTTCTACCTTTCAAACCCTAACACAAGAAAATTATTTTAATCTATGTCATTCTTAAGATATGATTAAAAAAAAAAATTAATTATCACTACTATACATAAAATAAAGTTCGTGAATACAGGGAAAAATCAGATCAATTAGACCCAAAAATTCACTGATCAATATCTCCAGTTTATGTGTATATATATATATATATATATGTACGATGGATAATATATCATTATAAAAGGGCTTTTTTTTTTTTTTTTTTTTGGCGTAAAAATATCATCAAATGTCATATACTGTTTATTTAAAGATGTCTACGAAACATATTGCATGTCTGATAAGATTGACAAACAGTATAACTTTTTCACTCTAGCAAAGATATGGTCAAGACGCAAAGGCGATTCAAAATGAAAGTAGAATCTGCGATAGAATAAAATTAAATTTGATTTAGCAACTACCTCAAGCTTTTAATCCTAATTAGCTCATGTACCACACCAATTGACATTCTAATGTAAGAAGTTCCAACCTAAAAAAGAAAAAAGAAAAAAGAAAAAAGAAAAAAAAAAGAAAAAAAAAAGAAAGAATGATGTGTTGTAAGTGAGCATCACACAATTCGTTTTTCATCAAAACTTTCTTCTGTGTCACCTAGCTCCCAACCATTTAAGACATCTACTTGGCACCCTCAAATCCAGAAGCATAGAGGTTAGGTAGTTATTGATACTTCAACTACTACACTACCACAACAACCTAAGCCGCAGACATGGCAGTTATTGTACTATCAAAATCTAACCATTTGCTAGTTTTTATATATATACTAGGAACAAGTTTGCCGGGACGAAATTAGTAGGAAATAAGTAGCAATATTAATTTCCTAAATAAACCCATTCTTCTTAGAATAAGAAATCAGTATATAATTACATGCAACCAATAAATAATAACCATATCAGGATGGTTACACTGGTATTATCACTACTAATTAAGTTTAATTTAGTTTACAAGAGTTTTCTGTTTGTCCACTATATTATATTTAACCATCCAAAAGAAACTGAACAAAGGTTTTTGTGTTTTCTCTGTTGTTGGTAGATTAAAATGAGAAGCTGGTTTTTGGTTAATCACCCATTGGGTAGAGCATTCCATTGACCAAAGTAGATGTGTAATCAAGTCTTCCCAAGGTAGAAAGCAAATGCAACAATATTTTCGAGTAATTGCAAATTGTGCATACTAAAAATACTTAAAAAAGTGGGTTCAAAAGTTAACTTTGATGGACGGTAATCTGGAATATTTGCAAGGAGCAATCTTTGTTAAAAAAAAATAATAATAACAAATAAAAATAAAAATAACAAAAAGAAACTAGTTTGTTCTGTAAATTCTTGTACGATACGAATTGCTTTAATGTAAAAGAGCTAACTTCTTGTAAGTGCGTTCCTAGACTAGTTTGGAAAAAGATTGTAGCTTGTAGACTTTTAGAGGGCAATGAGACACCTTTTGTCATTTGGGAAATAAAGTGCAAAACTTGTGATAGTTGATGGGGCTAAATGTATTTAACCTTACTTTTATTGAACCCAATTCAAAAAACTGAAAGACTCTTTATCAAAAGAAATTATAAACAGGTCAAAATAAAAATATCAGAAGGTAAAAACTAAGTTCAAAAAATGAAAACGATTCACAGTAATACATTCTTGAGTGGTATATCACAAAAGATGAGCTTCATTTTCACAAGAGTTTTTTAGGAGATCTTGAAGCTTCAAAACAAGTTTAGACTTAAATACGTACTTCTGGATTTAGCGATTAATAGATACATAAAACGAAGGAACCCAAGTTTTTAAGAGTCTCATAATATAGAAAGCTTAATCCAATACACATTTGCTAATTAACACCAAGCTAAACTAGTAGAGCTGTGAACTAAGAAACCCTAATGCTTGATTAGTAGGGAGAGACACCCACATTGGCAGGAGTAAAATATCCATCTTTCAGAAGCATGTCAGGCTCTCCTTCCTGCACAAATCCATACATCAAAATCATTTCAATTTATTTATTATATATATATATATATATATATATGGAGGAGTTTCAATTGACTTTAGGGTTTCCATGTACCTGCTGGCATATGTTGGTTTTCTTCACGGGTTGATCAGGCATAAGTCCGAAATGGATGTGAGGGAAATGGGCCCACTGAGAGAAACAAACAGATAAACCCAGAATTCAACTATTAAATAACACCCGAAAAAAAAAAAAAAAACACTAATAAATAAATGTAAACCCTAGTTTTTTTTTTTTTTTTTTTTCATGAAATGTAAACCCTAGTTAGTAATTAGGAAACGAAGAACAAGGCTAAAAATTGAAGAAGCACTAAAGGCTGAGAAAATAATTTCATGGAATATTATCTCACATTCTTTGCAGCAGCACTAAAAGCCTCTCTGTGGCTTATATCAGGATTTCCAGCTTTGATACGCTGTATCTCGTCCCTACCAATTTGTCGGTGTCAAGCTCAAAATTATAGTAAACAAAAAATATATACTTGCTAATTAAAAATGTGCATTGCAGTTTTATCTACTTACTTAATGAACCGATTGTAAGCGGATGGGACTCTCTGTCTCTTCTCCGGTGCTGGACATGGAACACAAATTTCAGAGACAAAAACAGACAGCACACACATCCAAATCATTTCGTTGACTTTTTTTCTATCATTTTTTTCTTCTTTTTCCTAGAGATATGATAGAGATTGTATTAGTACTCTTCTGAGCCCACTTAGCACTCTATATTTGCGGGGGAGATAATTTTTTATCTTTTATTTTTTCATTCTTCTCTCTCTCTCTCTCTCTCTCTCTCTAAGACGCACTCACACTAAGTAGGAAGTCAAATTGCACCATCTCCTACATACTAGAGTTGGAATGTTGGGAATATATGACTGAAAAAAATTAACAGACCTAATTGTGTTCAAGTTGTAGACTATATTCTAGAAAAGATGGTTTGTAAATGAAACCTAATTTTTGTGTTTAAAACTGGTCAAGACTCAAGAAATAGTTGCATATTTAAATGGGGCTTTATAAATCTACTGAACGAAAATGGAAAAAATATGAAGAAGAAGGTTAGGCACGAAATAAATGTAGCTAAAGCGTTCTTGGCTTTTGCATTGACCAAGAAACCTTTCAAAATACAAAGTAATAAGCTTATATCAAAAACATATACATGGATTATTCTTTTTTTTTTTTTTTTAATTTTTGTTTTCTATTTCTTTTTTATTTCAAACTGTAAAGAGGCAATGGTTATACTGTTTAGCAAAAAGGCTAAGTCTAAAGTAGTCTAAGGGAGAATTGCACTTCAACCACAAAAGCATAAGGCCGTCCATAAGCCAATCTGCTGCGTGGGTTTACTTCACAACAAAAAGCCAAAGTGAGACATCAAAAAGATCATAAAATAAAAATAATTTAAGGAAAAAAAAAAAAAGAAAGAGAGAGAGAGATTGAGAGCTCACGTCTGTTAACAACAGGAGGCTTAGGGATCTCTTCAGCTCCTCCACGGATTGGGATAAGCGGCTCATTAATCTGGTTAGGCTGATTGTTGATCAGAATATTTGATGGAGTGGTGCTTCGGATATCCTCCTGACAATAATATTTATATAGATACAAAGAAAAGTAAGAAATTAAAAGTAGTCAATTAGTGGTTCAAACCATAGGTTGCATTCAATTAAATATATTAACCAGTAGATGTTGAGGATTGAGTAAATTGTGTCCAAAATGAAGCTGGTTAGCAGCAGCAGCAGGAAGAAGCAGAGCGCGCATGTTGACAGAGAGAAGGTTGCTGCAGTGACCGCATCGAACTGTGACAGTCTTGAACAAACTAGTGCAAGGAACGCTAACCTATCATTCATACACATATTATACAACAGCAAAAACCCACCAAACATTATTACTAACTACTTACTATTCGGTATTCAAATCGCAGAAAAAAAAAATATATATATATATATATATATATATATATAAATGTGGGGACGAGGGCAAAGTAGTGAAGGGATAAGATTAGATGGTAACAGAGGACCGACCGCGAGGACAGTGTCGCAAAAATTGCAATGGACGTAACAGAGCTGGTCGGAAGGAGAGAGGTGGTGGTCCGGTGAAAAGGCAGCGGATGAGGCGGACATCTTTTTATTTTTGTGGGCTCTTTCTCTTTCTCTCTCTCTCTCTCTCTCTCTCTCTGTGAGTGATGCTTGGTTTGATTTGATTGATGGGATTGACTGATCAGTAGTAGTGTGGGATATATTTTGGTAGATAGACAAATAAACCTCTTTTGGATCTGATCTTCTCCACTGTTGAGTTGCTATTAAGGAAGGAGGATATAAAAAAGAAAAAAAAGAGTATTTGTGTATGTGAGGTCAGAGAAAGAGAGACAGAGAAAGAGAGATAGAAATACAGAAAAAATGCCACTAATATAGTGGGGGAAGATCAGGGGATCATGAAACAGAATGAGAAAGTGTTCTCTTTTTTTAATTTATTATTCCTTTTTTTTATGTCCCAATTATTTCTAATTGGTATTTTATTATTATACGTGTTTTTATGTGCCAGTTTTGATGTATCATATAAACAATTGACAGTAGTAGAAAGAAAGAGAAAGAAAAAGATAATATTATAAGTAATTTTAAGAAGGGGGGTATAATTAGTAATATCAATGATATTTATAAGCATGGTTGGCATTAATTCCAAGAGAGAAGAGAGTGGGAGAGAGTGGGGGAGGGTGGGGGGCACAGAGGCGGCAGAGGTGGGGGGAAGGTGGAGAGGAAAAGAGAAAGGGACCTGTGCATGGGAGTGATTAACTTTGCTTCATTCACCTGTTGTTTTCGCAGTTATGAGAGCGCTGTGAAAAAAGCTAAACTAGCTAATAGCCCTTCCCTTCATATTTTCCATTTCCTCGGTTTTCTACAATTCTATTTCATCATTCTCTCTCCTCTTCTCCTTCTCTGATCTTCAAATACAAGTCCACTACCCATCTCTCTCTCTCTCTCTCTCTCTCTATCAAATGAAAATCTTTGTTGTTAACTTTGTAGCTACACCACAACTACTACTACTCACTCGCTCCCCAATTGCGCGCACCTAGCTATCCTCTGACCCGACTACTATTGGATTTCCAGCCCCTTTCTGCCCTCTCTCTATCCAATAACTACTTGCCACCTCCCTCCCTTATTGGGAATCTTTTGTCTTTTTTCCACTCTTATCATATTATTAATTATGATTTATTTACATGGATATATTTTATGGTTCGACTATTAAACATAATACTGTCAAAGCTAGCTTTGTAAATTAATTTATTTGTCTTCTTACCATCTAATACGCATGGGAATCCTATAACCTTTACACAAGTAAAGTAATTAAGTACTGATTCTTTCATACCTTACTTTAGCAAGTAATGTAATTAATTACATTGCGCTCTAATTATATCCAAAAATTACTGATTGCTAACTACATCCGCTATTATCCAAGACTCACACATGTCTAGCTGGAAAAAGTTTTTCTAGATTATATATATATGTATATAGCAATGCTACTCTACATAAGCATCTCACAAAGTCCTCAACCTAACAAAATTAAATATCCATATTTACCCCAAAAAAAAAAAAACAAAATTAAATATCCGTATAAATATATATGCCGAATTCAATCAATTATATAATTAGCTAAATCATCAGGCATTTTAAAAGAGGAGAGACAGTTGATTACTTGATCAGAAAGAAAGAAAGAAATGAGGGCTCGTCATCCTTGGAGGAATTGACCAGCAAATAATTATGGCAATAATAACACAATCACGAACCAAAGCTTTTGCATTTCCACCGATTTGACCACTCAGGCATCTGATACGTACAGGGATACGTTATTGTCAGCGACAGCAGAAGACAGAGACCATGGAAATATTTAATTTAGTTTTAATTTTACTTTCTATTTGTCTTTACTTTTTCATCATTAATTAATTTGTTAGTGAATTTAAATCTTAATTAATTAGATATATAGCTAGGCCAATTACTGCTTTAGACCCTCCATGGACCATCGTAGGTTGGTTTTACCTTTTAGTTACAGGGGACTTTTTTTTTTTTTTTTTTTTTTGGTCGAATTACATGGACTTTTGAAAGTAAATAAGTCTGCTAATAAAGTAAATAGGAAATATTTTTGAAAACCCTCAACATCACCATCACCATCCAGCTAATTTATCATGTGTGTTTGTGGAAGATGAGGAAGAGGGTGGCCTTTACTCTTTCCCAGAGTCACCCAAAAAGGTAAAATTTCAGGTCTCCTTGTTACCAATGGCGGTGGTCCTTTTAAGCATTCAGCACCTTCATTACTATTGTCTCTACTGGAGGTTTTACATATCTATGACAGTCTGTATACATCCACATACATATGGCGTTGCTGGGATTTATGTGTCTCTGTAAGAACCACAATATCCAAGAAATATGGTTTTAATTGATTGGCAATACAGACCTATTTGTGCACAAATAATTAATGAGTTTACTTACGTTTGAAATCTATTTTTATTAGAGGTTTTAAGAAAAAATTATTCTTTTCTTTTATTATTGAACAACGAATTGGGGACTTGATTAGTAACTATGAAATAATCTTGTGGCAAAAGATTATGTACATAATATTATTAAGCAGGAATTGATATAATCAATTGAACTTATTGGTTTCTTACTATTGAACTAATATAATGATTTTTTTTTTTTTTAAACATTTTGTTATGCTTTTTGAATCAACCGACAAATATATGCTATACTACCCAACTTCAAGCATACATATATTCAGACAATGTCATGGCAGCAGCATGCAAGGAAATACTTAAAAATCCTAAATGTTCAAATATATATATATATATATATATATCGTAATTAATATATAAACATAAAAAATATTTTTTCTCATTGAAGAATAATGGCATTGGATTTAGTAGACAGAAAAGACAATGCGGTGGACGATATTGGCATCGTCTTGACAATATTGCAGCATTTCGTACACACCTATACCCATCGTGGGACATAGATGGGGATCTCTTCTCACTTAAGTAGACATTTGTGTGTGTGTGTGTATATATATATATATATATATATTTATTTACATACGTATGTGTGTGTATATATATATATATATATATATAATTTTGTTATAAAATTCCTTCACGCGTGATTGCAGTCTGATATGTTTTTCATGTAGCTAGTGTTACATATAATTGGTGTACACACTATTATAGAAAAACAATATATAAAAATTAAAATAGAAATTTTCCTCTTAGATTAATTTAATAGTTTTAATATCAGATTTTTTTTATAGTTTTTGAATTGGTTGAGATTTAAAAATAATTAATAACTTAATATAAATTTAATAAAATACTAAAATATTATTTGGAAAATTGAATCCTACATATACTAAGTAAAATATAAAAATATGTTTAAATCTCATCATTTAAGCAATAAGTTAAAGAATGAGTTTCAGCCCAACAAAAAAAAAAAGTCAAAGAATGAGTTTGATTATATATATATATATATATAAATAATTGATCTAATTCTCACTATATACATACATTAGGCTGAGTCTGATTATAGATATAATTTATTTGATTATATATATATTCAATTAGGTTGCAATGAGGATATCATTAACTTAAAAAGTTGAAGATATATAAACTAAATTATTTAAAACCCTTGAATTTAATTGATATATTACCACCTATTTTATGCTCTAAATGATTAGGCCCACATATCTTACCTTAAAAAATTCAGGATATCCTAATTGGAACCTTATTGCATTTATATAAATAATTGATTGTATCTTGCTAAGGAGACCTGCCATGACAAATATTTTGCAGTTTTTATAGAAAAAAACATCATAACCTTCCATGGCCTGCTTCACTTCCTGACTACGTCTCTATCACTCTACATTCCTCATTTTGGACTTTGGGGGCCTATTGTATAAAATTCTATGTAACACTTCATTTTAATTATAATTTTATTTTACCCACACATATTATATATATAGGTAGATATTTAGCTTTCATGACAATCATGTATATATATACAATAACATATCTTGTGGCCACCTGATCGTTCACATGAAGAAATTTATAAATTCTGTCTCAATAAGCAGCGTTTGTCAAGGCAAAGACAATGTGATATTTGAGGCACGTAGTAGAGACTATGAAATCGACCCATCAATACAAAATGTTAGGGGTACGAACTTTATAGATGGATGTTCGGCGAATAGGTTAAATTACACTTAGTACTATGCATAAAATAATTGGAGAATATATGGAAATAAATGGTTCATGATTCTATTTGCCTTAGACTACATTCAAACTGATAACAAAGTGGGATGGGATATGATAATATTTTGGAGTGGAAAGATTTTTTTGATGAGCTGAGTGAACAGATTGATAAATCAAAAAATAATACTTTATATAATTTTAAATTATCTAGATTTTGTGTTTCAATTAAGGAGGAATATTTACAATACTCATGACGGTCTATCAAAGAGAAACACAATCCCCACCTTATTACCGATTAAGAATTAGCACTACTTTATCCGTGGTGTATATACATATACAGTCCGTCTATGGTGCGGACGGTCCTCATACGGATCACAGTATTGGTGACGGTTTTTCATAATATTTGTGACGATTTTCTAAGAAACCGTCGTTAATACTATGAAAAACCGTCACTAATACTGCGATTCTCATGCGGACCGTCCTCATTATAGAATTTCCGTATATATATATATATATATTGCATAAATAGGATCACCTTCTCCTCAATTTTTTCTGTTCATTTGGATGAATTTTTTGAACCGTTCCAGTGCACTGAGTACAAGTTCGTATCATATACTCTCTTATTATAGGAATATTGGTTGATTATGTACGCGCACTATTCTTTGCTCGGTGATAATTGCATATATATTTGTACTACCACTGACTTCACACAGTTTCTGATTATCATCATCTCCATCAAATATGATGCTTCTTATGAGTTACAGTACTTGAAAGACGCCTCTAAAGGGTAATTGATTATGGAAAAATTAGGAATCCATAAGTTAAGAAAAATTATGAATCCAAAAGTTAAGGATTTTATTCATGGCAAAACAATAATAATAATAATAAAATGATATATGTCATGGTAAATGTTATTAATAGAATACATGTTTACATGTGAAATGCTAAAGCTTTACTTTGTCATTTATAATTTTAACTTTAAAAAATCAAACTAATTTAAATGCAACCGGAGATAATAATACTAATAATAATAATAATTTCATATTTGTTAAGGGTAAAATTGGACAAATATATATTGATGAAAAACAGGAAAATGGTCGTGGAAAATTTTGTCCTATTCTGTTGAGCTGCACCTATTTGCAGATAGTATAGATATAGAAATGTACTGAGAACGTACCTGACAATGACTTGAGATAGGCCCCATTTTTCTTTTTTTACCGCCCTCTCGCCTCACCACACCATCCTTCCTCCTATCTATCGTCTTATTATCTTTTTTTAAAAAGACCTATTACTACTATTATTTACAAGAGAATGCACATTACCCATTTGTTTTTTTAATCACCTGCAGAGCCCTTTTATTGCGCTTTTCATACATAGAAGATTACCTGCACTGCATGTGAAACAAATTTGATCTTTCATATGGTTGAGTACAAGCTTGATCTTGAACAATTGTTTAATAATCAAGATTTTCGCTTGTTTATAGCAACATTTTCCGTTTTATGAACATTATTTGAGTTTCATATACATAAATACATATATATGAAGGGTGTATTCACCAAACAAATGTGTAAAAAGGGTGTAGAAGCTACGCGTTTCTTTCTATATCATGTAGCATAATAAATTAATTCAGATTGACGAACATAAATATTACAGCAAGAATTACAGAGCCTTAGGCTAACTAGGTTTAGCGGTGGAGACTCAATAGTTATAATTAATTAATTAAGCTAAGCTAAGCTAAGCTAAGCTAAGCTCTATAGTCTCTAGCACAACGACAAAGATTCATGTAAAATTGTCAGGATATAATATACATATAATATTTTTTTTTTAAAAAAAATTGGCATTTATATACAAACAAGTACATCTACAAATGCTAGATAAATAGCCTGCTCTTAAATAACCTGAAGCTCTCTGTTTGTGTGTGTGAGGTGGGGTAGAAATCCAATAAAGATGATGATCCATACAGATGTACAGTGATTTTGGCATGTGGAGCAGAGTAGTAGGGTGGGTATACCTGCATGGTGTACAGTAAACTCAAAAACTCTGTATAGAGTGTAGTCGAGCTCTCTCTCTCTCTCTCTCTCTATATATATATATATATATATGTATACAGGCTATGGGGTTTCTCTTTTCCATGCTACTATGTTGCAGAAGTCATGAAAAGTAAGATCCATTTTCTTGTTGCCTTTCCTTCCGCGCTGCCACGTCTCCTGGCTCTTCTTAAAATAGTTCGATTCCAGCTTCCTCCTTTGGCCCTCAAACCTCTTTTAATTGCTATCAGGTTGGTGTGGTGTCGCTTAAATTCTAATCCCTTTTCAATTTAAAACAAATTAACAAGAATCATAATTTGCCTACAAAAATAAAAGATAAAGGTTATTATTATTGCTGGGAGAATTTTTAAGCTAAGATATTATCAAAAAATTTTATGAATTAATATATCTGAAATATTGGAAAAAGTAAAAGTAGATATGTACTTTGTTTTACTAGATATGGACCATCATTATGTTTTGTACTTTGTTTTTTTTTTACTTAAAACATAAATTAATTACATGCTCTATTATTGAAGGATTTGCATAAAAGTAGATAAACGTTTTCAATCCATCCTTTGAATCATGACATCCCAAAACTAAGACATATATGCAAAGCTTGAACGATTGCCATCAAAAAGTCCAAAAAAGCTGAATTATTCTTCTTCTTCTTTTTATTTTTTAATTTTTTTATATAATTTTTTATTAATTTGTTTCATTGTCATTGTCTCTTGAGCAAAGGTAACAATCATATGCTACTTGTACTGTGCCAGCGATGGTTGAAAGAGCAATACGGAAGCTTGGTTAGATTCTGAGGGAAATTAGGAGTCATGGTAACAGAATATAGTTAGAAATGGATTTTATTCTCCATGTTCTGTTCACCCTCGAAATTTCGTCCTTTTATGCGCCTATGATGTTTGACAAAAGTCCAAGCATTAAAATGACGCATATAAATTCCTCAATTCATTAATTCCCAAAATTAATTTTACGTTTGGTCCTTTCAATTCCCATTTATAACAAATTAAAGCTTCCATGCTAGCCTCCATAAATATATTGCCCAGACTTGAATAGAAAATTTTTTTTTTTTAAGAAAACTTAAATAGAAATTATTTGCATTTGAAAAAAGGCCAACTAATTCGATCATTTTTTTATCCCAACCAAAAAAAAAAAAAAAAAAAAAAACGATGAATGTTCTGTTAGCCAAATAAAAAGAATCACTCTATCCGTATGGCATAACCAAATACGTTGTACCTGTATCTAAAAACAAAAACAATAAAAAAGAATTTTGATACGGACAGAGTTGATTGACCGTTCATCAAAGCAACGATGTTTTACCTACCACTTGCTCCATTAAAACTTGAACTCACAAGGTCTATGCGTTCTAAGTTAGGTTCCTGTGGTCGTCAGTTTAAAAGCTTTAACGGTTTTGATTTGTAAACTGGGTTTGCTTTCAATTTGTCAAAACCACTCATCTAAACCAAGACTGTTTCACTTTCAGCATGATTATCAGCTTTTGAACCAAAATTTACCTGTTCACACAAAGGTTTTTCTCCCCTGCCTAGACCAAGACTGTTTCACTTTCGGCATGATTATCAGCTTTTGAAGCAAAGTTTACCTGTTAACGCAAACATAAAGGTTTTTCTCCCCTGCCTAGACCAAGACTGTTTCACTTTCGGCATGATTATCAGCTTTTGAAGCAAAGTTTACCTGTTAACGCAAACATAAAGGTTTTTCTCCCCTGCCACTTCATTAGACCCTTCCTCTGGACGGGCTAAATAGAAATGAATTGCACAGTTCGGGAAATGGAAAACCAGAAAAGTTAAATTCTTTGGGCAATGACACCATTCAAGTACCACAAAATTTTGGAACAGTGGATTTGATTTGTCTTGAAATATAGAAGCAAAATTCCCTAAAATTAAGCACAACAATAAATAATTTCTGTGTCAATAAATCACATTTTCTAATTACTTTGAAAGCCAATAGATGATAAGAAACAAGGTACAAGCAGCGATGACTGCAGACAGAATTAGAGTGTCTCTTGATCTTCGCCTTCTGATTGAACCTGCAAAAGTCAGTTAGAAGATGAATTAATAAACAAAAAGGCAACAACACTAAGATATGGAAATTATACCATCATATTTCTTCATGAATTACCCAGTAGGCCACGAATAACAGGGAACTTGTCACTTAGAAGCTTCACTTTCCCTTGAACATCTCCAAATAAAGACCTTTGAGAACCCAAAACTGCCCTTGTCGCTTGAGCTTGACCAATCACATCATCTATCTGCATAAAAGTAAAACCAACAGTTTAATGGGGAGGGACGATCAAAGATTTCAACTGCAGATTAACCAGATTAGTTTACAACAGTGCAATTGTATCCCAGATAAATAAGAGCAAAAATAAATAAATAATAAAAAAAAGCTGGTAATTGGGTAGATAAATTACTATCAAATAGTGTTATTCTTACATGAGATATACTTCCATGTATAGAAGCTCTCTCCCGCAGTAACTGCATTCTTGGTGACATGCCCCCAGATGCCTGCTTGAAGGCAGGTAGAATAAATATGATTTTAAAAAACAAGAATATAGAAGGTCCAAGATAGAGGAAAAAGAATAAGAGAAGTCTTTATAAACAAGATAATCCAAAGGATGAAAATACCAACCTTATACTCGCTAATATCATCCCTGACTGAACTCAAAAGCTCTGCATGTTCCTTCATTGAGTTTATGTTCCCCTTGATTCGTCTAAACTCCTAAAAAGGCATGCACCATTTGAACAATTGAGTTACAATGTGGTCGGAAACATAAAAAACATGATGAAAGATTAATTAAGTTGCAATTGGACATCAACAAAAAATTTTATAAAATTAGGCTTATAAGAAACTACAAATTATAAATAGGTAGACGCTAGTAATTCAAATTTCTTTAAAATATTCAAAACTAAAAATAATAATAATAATAATAATAAACCTGGGTGAACTCATGTAATATGTCTCTATGCCTAGCGAGTTTCTGAGTTACTGAAGTAGCTGGTGCAGCAGATGCAGCACATCGACTCATTGAATCATTTATATCGAGCAGCTTCTCGAGCAAGGATTGGATTTCCATTTCCATGGATTTCCATGACCTGCTGGAACCAACAGATGGTGATCCAGTATCCACATAACCTGATCCCAAAACATATATTATCAAAAAGACAGGCAGCAAAACCAATCTGTCATTGCATTTAACTTCAAAACTTTCAGGTAACAACTCAAACACCTGAAGCATCTAGTAGGAAAAAAATAAAACCATATGTAACCATCCATACGTTGATAATCCCCATTTGAAAACCAACAAATCTATAGAAAGTTTCGCTCAAAATTTGTACAATGAAGCCATGAAAGTCCAAAACTCAAGGTAGCAACAAAAATGAAAATATGAGCTAATTAAAGTCTTTGAAACAACGAAATATCAAACATGAATGAAAAAAAAAAACTTTGCTGAACCACATAAAAAAAAGGAAGTAAAACATATACGAACAAATTGCTAAGCTACCTTATAAACAAGTCCAAATATGATCACTTCAGCATCCCCTCTATTAAGCCTACACTTGGACCACGGCATTATTACCCTGCTAAAAGAAAATCTCTCAGTTTTACAACAACAGAACAGAAATCTTCTTCTCTCACTAATTTTCTCTCTCGGCAAATCCCCAAATTAAAAAAAAAAAAAAATGATCATTTTACACCTAAGTCTATACGACACTAGAATGTAGATCGCTGCAATTCACTTATCATCTCCTAAAAATTCCAATTGGGTACTTTCTCTCCGTACCACAATAGTCGTAATTTCGAAGTAATTTTCTCTCTTTTTATCTTCAATTCAGCATATGGATCACTCCAATTTCGCCTCGTTAGCACAAAAAACAGAGAATCAAAGATATATTCTCTTCGAATTTCCATACTCTAAAGAATAACTAATCAAATCCATCAACATTCGACAATGGAAAACCTATAAAATCCAATTCGTACACAGTTCACATAGCCAAAATTGCAAGGCAATACATAAAACAAAGAACAACAGAGACCCATAAACAGAGAACGGATAAAAAGGCGAACCTCCTTGGGTGAACCTAGCGCCGAGCTTGGCATATGAAGAGAGCTTGACGTCAAGATCGCCTTCGATCTTCCTTGCCTCCCTCCTCAGCTCCTCCCAACCTGATTCCTGCAACTCCAGATTCGGATCCGTCATCTGGATCTCTCAAATTCAAATCCGGATCCAACCCTTTTTTCTTATGATCCAATTGCGGGCATTTGGGTTCAGTTATTTACAGTTGGAGATTGATTCTCACTGTGTTCATTTCAATCACCCTGGCTTGGCTCTTCGCTTTGCGGGCAGAGTGAAAAAGATCAGGTAGTCTCACCGGATGTATGTGGTTAAATATGGTCCGTCGATCCGGTGGACTTATCATTGATCTAGAAGATATTTGAATCGAGGGGACTCGGGAAGTTGGTTTGGGCTTTTCATTTCAATGATTATGAGGGTCCACTCTCCTAAGGATTTGGACATTTGGCAGACTTCAAAAGACAGGCTATAGGACCTATCGCTGAGAATGTGAAAGCTCAAGATACTTGGGTTTTCCTAGTTGTCATTGGTCTTGGGCCTTTACAGTCTCGAAAGTCCAATCCACATACAACGGGCGGCTAGGTAATAGGCCTAAGAATTGAATGGGAAGAGGTTTTCAGTTTTTTAGTAATGAATTGCGTGTGTGTGTGTGTGTATATATATATATATATATGTATTAAAAAATAAAGAAAGAAGACGAAGAATAGTTCATGAAGAATTCAGTAGAACAGTACCGTAATAGGCCTAGGAATTGACTGAGAATGGGTTTTCAGTTTTGTTAGTAATGAATTGCATATATATGTATTAAGTAATAAAGAAAGAAGACGAAGAATAGTTCATGAAGAATTCAGTAGAACAGCACCGTAATTTTAATTTCCTCCGTGTTAAACATTGTCGATTAACAATGCCCATTACATCAATTAATGGTCAAATAAATGAAGATATATATATTATAAAGTAATTGAAATGTTGGAAAAGTCTTATGTTAGTTACCCCATCAGGATATAATGAAATTAGACATAAATATATAAAAATAAGAGTTCTAGAAAGCTTGAAATATATAATCAAAATCTAAAGACAAAAAAATTGGTCTAATTGACTATAATTTACGCCATACCTATGGAAAACAGCTAATACATGTTCATACTCATATATACTAGGAACCTACGGAAAACGGCTAATACATGTTCATACTCATATATACAAGGAAGGTGGTTGAATTTGAATCTGAACAGGGCCTTTTAATTACTTTACGTTGCCATAACCATAATGTGGCTTTAAATTGCCATAATTCAACTCTTTACCGTTTTTATCGTCAAGCAATACGTTTGAATAATTTACTGAGCTACTGTTACTTGTTTAAACCAAGTGAATTACAAAGGAAATTTCAATTTATCTCCATACATTCCACTTAATAATTAATTTAAGTTTCCTAAAAACCAAGTAATAAAGAAGAATATGTTTTAATTAATAGCTGAAATAATTGTATGGGGTAAAATCCTCGGCCGAAGAATACGAACTTAATTAAGCTCAAGGTTCATGAGCAGACCCAGAGGTATGAAGCCCATTAAAGCCACCTATAAATGAAAACATATTCATCGATCATATTCAGGTACGAAATTCTTACTTAAAGAATTAAGTATACATGATTTGGGTAAAATCCCTCTCCTCCATATATAATGAGTTGTGAATTATAATGTTGATTCAAAAACACATGACATATATTGACTTGAGACTAAATTATCCTTATTAGGCACGACACCACAGTTTTGTAGAGAGGGAGTTCCAATAATGAAGCAGGGATTTTCTTTTCCAAACAACCATGTAGACTACAAGCAACATTCTAGCTTAGCCAGCTACCTTTGATATTATTGTTTGGTTTGGATATAGATGATTCTTATTCACTCTATCTATATCTGAAAATTAAACCAATTAAGAGCAAGAATATTTCCCAAACCAATATTCGATCGAAAAGTTGTTCTTATTTTTAAGATGTGGACATCTTCCATTATTCGTCCGCCGAGTCATGAGTCAACTTACAATTATCAGTTAGTACAGTAATAGACAATATACGAATGAAGGACAAGCACGTAAAATCATGAGTTATATATATATATATATATATATACAAGTCTATATTGACGGTCCTACAGTCTTTTGGATTGAATAGAAGTCTTCCTCCAGAGAAGGTTGAATATCGATGATCAATTTGCATTAACAAATTGAAGGTATGCACTACGTACGCAAAGTACAAAAAGAAATCATTTTTTATATGCCTAAGTTAATTTACAACACCCAATCAAATTATATATCATAATTATTTCATTGTGCTGATAAGTATATAATTAATAACGACAATCACCACATACTTAAGTATGGATAAGATCACAAACTAAAATTAGTGTTCTCTAATTAACTAAACGGCATGCATACATGGCTGGTAGCTCCAAACAGAACCTTTTACCTACTATTTTTATTCTTTTTGAATTTGTAGTTGAAGTAATCTTACAAAATTCATCCAGGGCCATCATAATATCTGGTAAGTTTATCATGCACATCAAACTACAATGATTAATTTAAATTTGTAGTAAAAGGTTGGTTAAGATCAATATATATATATATAGTTTATTAAGAAATTAAATTTAACTTAATATATTGCGAATTTTGTTAAATATTTATTTATTTATTTATTTTTTGTGAATAAGGAATTTTGTGTAACATGGTACAAAGGGCCGGGCCATGAGTTCACGTGTACATGTGTCCGTACTCGCACATATATAACGGCAACAATGAGTATAAGACAAAATTTATGGATTTGTTAACTATACTATATTGCCCAAGAAACAAGGACGAAATTTGTTGATTTATTTAGCGTAAAGTACAAATACCAAAATTAATATTTAAAGAAGGCCGTGTAGACTGTACGTAGTAGCATCAAATATACATTTATATAGGAGATTAAGTTGACAATATAAGGCAAATTACATATTCTTGTACATACCAAGAATATCAGGATATGGCTAAACGCTGATTCCTAATTCTTTGGCCTCCTTTCGGTTTATAAAAGACATACCTTTCAAGTGAAAAAACAGATTGACGATATACGGCAAATCACATATTGCAGAGACATATTTGTCTTTAGCATTTTTTTTTTTTTTTTTTTTTGTGCTTAGCTAGAACTATATATATGAAACTGTTGAAAACTATGAGTTATAGATTGAAGAATATCATACCTACTTGAGAGAGTGGCGTACACAGACAGCTTTGTCCATATATATATATATATGATTTATATATATATGATCATGTAAAATAAAACAAAAGGACCAAACTCGACTGTTTTAAGACGAGAGCCAATTATACTAAGCTTTCTCGAACTTATTAATGTATATATTTAGGGGTGGGTGAGGAAATAATAATTAAGAAAGAAAATCATGAAAAGTAGATAAATGTCAAATCGTGTGAAGGCAACAGCCAGACCACAAATCTTTATCCTTATGTCCCATGACAATATAAAATTACAAAGTTGCTGCCGATGATTAATTTAAATTCATATATCATCGCTTTTCATCTAAGGAATATCTTTTTTCTTTCCCCCCCATTATTTATTCTTTTATCTTTTTGAAAAAAAGCTGTCTTTTCGGATTGTTATCAAGTCTCATTCACTTCTTTTTGACTACTCGTTATATTTAACATATAATTTTAAGCCACGATGTATCATGTATGTGTCAGCTATTCAATTCATACTTCAATCAAATGGTATTAGCTATATCATCCGATGCATTTGATAGCTTTCCGTACCCACAAATTATAAAGCCAAATCGTATTCAATGTGACACATGGAAAATGTAATTGAAAAAGTGAGAATTTTTTTGTTTTTTTTTCACTTTTATGTATTCAATTTAGAATTTGAAGGATTTTAAAAATTTTTTTTAAAATTTTGAGATATTTAATTTAGATTTTAAAGGAGTCCATACAAATCTAATGATATTCAATTTAGATTTTGATGGATTTTATAAAAGTCCATTAAAATCTAGATGTATTCAATTAGGACTTTATAAAATTCTTTTAAAATCTGATGGTATTCAAAAAGTCATCGATTTTAAAAAATTTTAAAAAATGATAGATTTTAATGGATTTGAAAGGATTTTAACAGGGAAATTATGAAAAAAATTGTCAATATAAAATCTACCTTTAAATCCAAAGATTTTATTGGATTCTTACAAAATTTTTATGGAGTCTGTAGAATTCCATAACTATCCATCAAATTCTTTAAAGTCTATAATTCATTTTAAATCCATCAAATTCTCAATTGAATACATCCCTTTTAAAGATTAATTTTTTTAAGCAACCAAAGTAAGTAAAAGTTTATGTACCAAATTTTTAGATTATTAAAAAGGGTCCCATTTTTTTTTTAAATATATCATTCATGTCTACCATTTTTAAAAATATTGAGATCAACATGAGCCAAGTAATTGTCTACAGGCGAAGTCATCAAAGAAGAAAAAAGTTATAAGCCAGAAAATGGAAACGAATTGTTAATTAAAAAAGAAAAAAATGGAAACGAATTGTCCAGAAGGCATTGCACCTCGAAGAAATAACCAGAAATTGAAAGACAAAGTTCAAGGTTGTGGAGATTCTTTTTTCAATATTTGGCATGTATTTTTACTTGTGTAATAAATGCATTTTCTTGAACTTTCACCAAAAAAAGAAAAGCATTTTCTTGAACGGAAATGATGCAATGAGCTAGATTGCGGGCAATCCTCCACGCAAGCGATACCCTCCGGGTCGACAATTCCCACGATCCGACCCACCACCACAAAATTTTAAACGCTTACGCGTCCGCATGCACGCGTGGCAAAAGGAGACACGGCCGGTCCGGAAATGTTCAGAAGAATGGGCATCATGTGGGGTCCACAGAGGAGTGGTATTCCGGGGCGTACGGGTCCGTAGTAGTACGGACAAATTGGACTTTAGTTGTGTGTGTTTGCCGCGTGCTGTAGCCGCCAAGGGATTTGAAGATTTTTGGGCAAAGAGGTAGGCGTAAGCCGGTTATTTGCGTCGTGGACTCGAATTCTTAATCTTACACGTGGCAACTTGAGGACGGATTGATTGATCTGGGGGAGGCTGCCACTGCCTATTCTCCAAACCATGCGAATGGAGATTACGTCGACGTTGCGAAATCTTAATTTATGGATTTTGACACTTATTTATTTATTTTCCTGAAAAAAATAAATCCAATTGGAGTTCGTTCGAAATAAAAAATTATTGTTGATTTTTAAATAAAATATATGTTTCTCTCTTTCCTTGACTTGTGAACTATAAAAATATTTTGCCCAATAATATATATAACTCATAAATGTCTGAATAGCTCCAGCTTTCATATTGATTATTTCTTTTTCTACAAATTGAATATCTAGAAAGGATAAATTCGACCCACCTGCTCTACTATGATGTAATAGAACCAGTCTGAATTCATTTATTGTTTATCAGTTATGCATTTTTTTTTCACTTTTTTTTTTAGCAAATTTTTTTTTCTCATATATATATATATTAAATTTTCTAGTAATATGTCACTTATATTGGCACAAAAAGTATTTATACAACAGAATTATTTATATATAAGATAATTTTTTTTGTTAGTAAATGTTATGAAAATAATAATTTTTTTCACTGGTTATTAGTATTTATTTTTATAAGTTTTAGACTCTTAATAGTTGACCGAAATTTCATGTGATCGAATCGATTAATATGCATAAAATCCATGTGATTTAGCGTTAATAGTAAGTTTTAATGAGCTTGATTGATAGCAAATTGATACATCAAATATAGATATATATATATACGTATAATTAAAAAAATATTTCAAATATGAGATATGTTTAGATGTAAAATCAATCAAAATAAAAGTTGTCTAAAAGGTTGATTTAATAAATTTAACCTCTCTTTTTTGTTTTGTTTTGTTGAAGAAATAATTTTAGCCTCTTAACTCTGATTTCGTATTTGGATAAGTATGTTGGAGATAATTCATGATCAAACTTTTACAGATTAACAGGTTTTGTTTTTCTATACTGAACAACCCGAATCCCAATATTATAGCATCGATATTTGTTTTTTTTTTAAACCAAATTTGGACTAAATAATTGTTCTTTTGTCTCGGATAAACAAAATAATTATTATGTACATTGTATCTTTATATTCTAGCTATTTCATCAAAAGTCTTCCATGTGTATCATGGAATTAATATGTTAATATTCAAAATGTAAAAGGATTATATCAGATTTTCTTGATCATGACTATCATCCTTCCTATTTCATTTCATTAAATCTCGCAACTCCAGTGAGGACTTTTTATTTGTACGGAAAAAATAAAAATGAAAAAAGAAACAAAAAACATTTTATATTATAAACAATTATTCATCAAACCTTTCTAGATTGACATATCTTCTTCTCTCTCTATTGATTAAACAATATTAATTATACCCAAATCCCATAATATTATATGCAGGGACATAATTTGTTTTTCACCAAATTGGACCAAATAAATTTTTATTTCTATCTCGATTAAACAAAATCTTAATAATTATTAGGTCAACCATGTGTTATATCCTTATTTATTTATTCATTTTTTTGGTAATAAGCGTGTGCTATATTTTTGTTTGATCAAAACCGTGTGTTATATTCTATTTCATCATAATTTGTCCATATGTATCCTAGAATTAATATGTCATTTATTCAAAATGTAAATGGACTGTATTAACATTTTCATGATTATGACTAACTATCTTCTTTCCTTCCTAGTTTATTTCAATAAAATCCCACAACTTCAGGGGTAACATTTTATTTGGAGAGATAATTAATAAAAATGCAAAGCATACTAGCCACATGGCTAACACATATGGACAGCAGCAAGATAAAAAAATGTGGCCTGCATCACCATATCGTACCCTTGGTGTGCTATAATAGACTTTGTCTCTCCTCGTTTGCGTACGTGTCCAGCTTACACTTTCTTCGAACCAACGTGGTCGTTGAAGTCAGATTTTTGGATTATTCTTTCCAATGTTATTAAGTAGAGCCCGTGCTATATTGACTAGTAATATACAAATATCCATCTAACCGCCCAATCAAAAACCATCATTAATAAATTATTAAATTAATTAAAAACGGAGATAAGTGCAAACCGCACTCCAATCCAACGGTGTATACTCTCTGATCGTTTACACATCTCAATATCTACCCTCCATTTCCATCTGACCGTTCTTTTATCTGACCTTTGACTTCATCTTTCACACACCTAAACGCAAACTCTCTCTCTCTCTCTCTCTCTCTATATATATATATAACCCCAGGCTTCTCTCTCTCTGTTCCAAAAATCGCGTTCCTACCATCTCAACAAAGCCCTTGCGCCAATTTTGACTCTCGGAAATTTTGGGCATTCGATTCGGTATCTCGGTGGTTGATTTTCAAAAATCCTTTGAAAAAACGACCTTTCGCTATTCCCAATAGCCACCTAACCCCATCGGAAACAACCACCGATTTTCTCCTCCGGCCCCGAGAAAGAACCAGAAAAAAATAAAAAATAAAAAATTACAAATACTTGTATTTGGGTTGCAGAGCTTCGGATGAAGTACTACTATTGCTGCCATTGGAATAGAAATCAAGAAGAAAATGTCAAACATACCCACATCTCTCTCTGAAGTCTGCCTTACAATCTCCCGTCTGACCATGTCCGAAGCTGATCCATGGCCTTTTTCATGAACCGCACCAGAATCTGAAGCCAAAAGCCAAATTACACTACTCTGAAACCAAGAAATACGTACAGAGCCCAAATAAACAAAACCCAATCTCTCTCTCTCTCTCTCTCTCCCCCTCTGAGGCTTAGGCTTAGTTTTACTCTGTTTTTTGTGTTTTTAATTTCACAACAGAGAATGAGAAAGATACGCGGTTTCAAGCTTGGAAAGCGCCTTTTCCGGGTCACCAGATGGATCATTCGCAGAACCCGGAACCGATCCGCATATCATCGCCTGGGTCAACCATCGTCGCCTAGCATGTCTAAGCCTATAGCTAAGCTCCTCACATGGGGTCGCCGGTTGACAAGCGGAGCCAAATCTTTATGTTCGATGAAGCCCGGGTCGGGTTACGTCCCTGTGGGCCACGACCTGGTTGAGAACAAGGCCGCAACGGTTCCTAAGGGGCACTTGGCGGTGTACGTTGGGCAAAAGGACGGCGACTTTCACAGGGTTTTGGTGCCAGTGATTTACTTCAACCATCCCCTGTTCAGTCAATTGCTGAGGGAAGCTGAGGAAGAGTACGGGTTTCAGCACCAGGGTGGCATAACCATTCCCTGCCGGATCTCCGAGTTTGAGAATGTCCAGACCAGGATCGCTGCAGGGTCCGGTAGCCGGAAAATGTCGTGGAAGCGCCATGTTTAAGGTCCATGGGGACCAAAAGATTCCAGTTCATTATTATGATGATGATGATGATATTAGTGTTTTTGATTAGTTAGTGGTTTTGTTTTCAATTTTACCGTTTCTTTTTTTCTTTTTTCTTTTTTAACGGATTGTGATTTTTGATATATATGGTGTAATAGATTTTAGACATGTATATATGAAATTTTTGTGTTTCTTCAGTGAACTTTTTCTTTTTTTTCATTTTCATGGGCTTGTGATGATTGTTGTTTCAATAATGCTAGTGATAATGATGTTGTTAGCTAAAATAAAAAATAAAAAATTGTAGTGATAATGATGTAGATTTTTAGTAGCTGAGTAATTGTTTGTTTCTGATTATTCCTTTTAAGACATTGTTAAAACACTAGAGATTTTTGTAGCCAGACATGTTTTTGGGATATTGATAGGATTGTTGGCTTGTAATTTGGCTACAAGTGTTTAGATCAAGTCCTAATAATCCTTTTTAGATTCTAGCCTTTTGTGATGAACTGAAATAGACAATTAGTCTATGAAAATGATTTGACTGAATCAATACAAAAGAGCTGTAATTAATTATTGCATTGTTTTATACAGAATCACAGTCGATGAGGTCCTACGAAAATACTGAGAAATTTTATGTGTGTGGGGATTGCTTTAAAATCGTAGCAGAATTTTTTTTTATTAAATGTAGTGTTTAATAAATTTATAAATTTTTAATTGTTTAATAATTTATCATCTTCAAAAATTTGAATTTTAAAAGCTAAAAACATCTCCAATTGTTCTCTATATTAATTTTGTCTATTTAAAAATTATTTATCATATTAGATAAATACATAAAATTTTAAAAAAATCTTACATAAAATTTTAAAAAATCTTCTTTAATAATTTTGTGTATTAGTTTTATCAAATTGATGTGGCAACAAAAAAAATAAAAATTGAAAAAAATTATATCTATTTTTGAAAGTTCTGTTAAACAGACTGAGTTAATATTTTATTTATTTTTATTAACTTTTATTTAAAAAAATAACTTCTAAGTTTTTAATTTTTTAATTAGATATAATATTAAAATAAAAAATTATACATTAGCATTTCAAAATATTTAAAAAAAAAATTAATTGTAGAGAAATTGTCTAAAATATTATCTATTAAATAAAAAAAATGTTAAAATTTGTTTTTATCCATTTATAAATGATAATAATATATATATAAATAATAAATTTATATCTATTTTGATAATTAATATACAATTAAAATAGTTAAGTAGATTTTTTTATTAAATGCTTAAATTATAATTTTATAATTTTGAACAATTCCGAAGTAATAATTTATCAAATATAAATTGAATTGTTAAAAAAAATAATTATTGCTACAGGTAAATTTTTATAAATTATTTTATAATCCATACCAACCTCAAACTAAATCTTATAAGAATATGCCTTATTGCTCTTATTATTTTCGACTTATCTTTTCCAATTTACAGTGATTGGAAATTCATACTATATTTGTTTCCTTTATTACTATTATTTTCTAATTAGTGGTTGTCTTTTCCAGTTTACTGCAGTGATTAGAAATTCATATTATATTTATTTCCTAGGAATGGTAATATCAGACAATAGGTGTTTTGTAATGTAAATTGGATAACAAAGACTTTCCAATGCATTTGGAATAGCTTTTCAAATTCGTGGAATACGGGACCAAATCAAAAGGAAAGTCTTGCGTTTAAGATATGAATCTGATAGGTTTATTTCATTTTCAATTTGTCAGGTAAAGTCTAGGTAAGCTGCCCAAAGGAAAAATAAAAATGTACATAATAATAATAATAATAATAATAATACAAAAAATGCATAACATTACCAAATCATATCTACCTTGGAAAATTCCGTTTCCAAGAAAACAAACAGAAGTTTTAAAAGTTTCTGCTTTTGAATTATTTTTGTTCACATATTTTAATTTAAAGAAATAAATTATACTTTTCACTGTATTAAGCACCACAAACGTCGGTATCAATATCCCTAAGGTTGATTGTAGTGGAGAATCTAAAGCGAAAATCGTTTGGATGTTGGCATTTCCAGTCTCCACTAAACGGCAAAAATAAATGGAACTTGGAATCGTTTGCTTAGATTTTAATCATATTTTTGAAATTTTATAAATTTTTTTTTTGTAGTTCTTTTATAATATGAATGGCTGGCTGAGACACAAAGATGGATCCGACCTTGCAGCAAGTGGTCCATTTTGAATGACCGACCTATCGAATTGAATTGGTCCATTTTTAAATGTGAATCACAAGAAAAACAAAACCACGTTAAGCAGGCAATTCCGTTTACATTATTCCAATTGATTTGACACCCACTTAATGTGGTGAACCCAATTCACAAGTTTGGCGAAAGGTATTGTGATAATGCCAAATCGAGTTAACTTGTATATATATGGCCAGACACTTTAAAATGAAAGAAGAGATTATAACCAATAGAAAACAATTCAGAACAAGAAAAGTTTTGTGTTAGATTTTCAAACTTTTTTTAAAATTAATTTGAATATTAAGTGTTATTCTTTTTTTTTTTTTTTTTTAGGCTTATTGTGATTAATATAATTTTATTTATTTATTTTTGGTCAGGAATATAATTTATGTTAATTTGTATCGAGGTTTTGTATATTTCTCAACAGCTAAAATTCTGTTACATCATCTGATAACCAAAGATTGATGAATAAGCTTAAAATAATTAATCAAATAAATATCAATCACAGTTAAAATTAAAGTAAATATCAAACAAAGTTAAAATTAATATTATGTACAAATTCTTAAAGATAGTACGACCACATATCCATTCTGATTAGCCTCCTTTCTTAAAGTTGCAGATTGAGTTAAAAAAAAAAAAAAAAAAAAAAAAAAAAAAAAAAAAAGAGAATGACGAAGTGACTGAATGAGTAGTTTGAAACGGAATACACAATGACTATATTGAAAAAAAAAAAAAAAGAAAAAAAAAAGACCAAAATGTTCCCTCAAAAAACTAGTGGTATCCCGTTCCATGAAAGCAACTAAGGATGAAAGATAATTTTAGATTTTTCTTTTCAACTTTAGTTATATGTAATTGAAATTTGGTGATTTAGCTAATAACCAACAAATATATTAACGAAGGTTCTGACTAATATATATTTAGTCTATTACATTGTTTTCATAATTATAAGATTTAGAAAAATCTAAAAATATTTAATGGTAAATGTGAATTACTTATATACAAATTGATATTATTTAAATATAAATAAAAAAAATATACTGACAATTTCGTAATTAATTTTTAAAACTTATAGATTGTAAACTTATAGGACCATCCGAGGCAATAATGGAACTTATCAAAATTTAAACCTTAACTTCCGAATCTACAGGTATGAAGGCTTTCTTCCGCTAAACTACCACTTTTGGTGGTTCTGGATGCATATTTTCATTGGTTATACTATTAGGCTAACTTATGAATTATCATTATAACAATTTATGGTATACATTTAAAGTGATATTTTTAAAAATATTATTCATAATTAATATTTATATGGTATGTTTATTTTTAAAATCTACATTCTCATTGAAGGATACTCTAATGATGCAAAACTGTAAATTGTAATTTAATTGGGTCATTGTAAATTGTAATATTGAGTTATATTAGCCAAACAAGTAAACCATATAAATTAATTTATAGGATCATAAAAAAAAAAAAATTACGCACTTGGTAACATTATTTATTTATTTGTTTTTAATCTTTGTGCTTCCAGGCAGTAAGAAGCATTTCATGGTTAAAGTACCATACATTAATATTTGATATTTATAGCTAAGGCTTTTACATATTGAAGATAAATGTGTTTTCCTTTTGAAAAGAACGAAGCTGTTATATGAAGGTTTTTAACAACTTGTGCTGCTTGCCAACAACATGATATTTGATTACGATGTAACGCACTAAAGTTTTTGAGAAAAACGAATCCCCTCTAATTCGAGCCACATCAATTGATCATTCTGTCTTAATTAGCTTTAAGTGCTTATGATATATTGAAAAGTTTAATTTGAATTAAAACCCAGTATGATATTATTTGGAGAAGGGTGTCTACTTCATGAGACAATGGCATGCCCAGCGAAAAGAATCAAGTGTGTCTGCAACTTGTGGGGTGATTGATTTGGAATGGTCCCCTTGGGGATCAATATGATCTTGGTCATTAATTGCAAATTAATCATTTTCGGTTTTGGTCTATACTTTTTGGACTCGTGTCCACAAATATCTATAATCTATTCTAGCTGCTTATTTGCCGTGGTTGTCTTTGGGGTGTAAAGTTAGGAAACGGAGAAGAAAGAAGTACCAACTCTTCTTCTGTCGAAGAATTATGGAAAAATGAAAATTTCCGTTAACATTTCCAAGCAAAATTATATATAATTAATGAAATTCATATTACCCAAAAAAAAAAAAAAAAAAAAAACAAAGGAAATTCAATTTAAATATCAAAATCCTCAAGTTGGAGCTAAAACAGGACGAGCATGTGAGAAACAAATTGATGGGGATAGAAACGTAGAACAAATGCATGCCATGTTATGGTATATCTATCTATCTATCAATCAGTCCTTCCAATTTATATTTGATAAATTGTTTTGTATATCCAAAAGTAACAATTCAAACGTTTCTTGACCCAAAATAAAAAATAAAAAAAAATTCAAACATGTGACGGATTTGTCACGGAGTTGCCTAATTTCGACTATCTCTTGGTTTTTGGCAAATATAATACTCTCTTTTTTATATTTACTCTTCCAAAAAAAAAAAAAAATGTAGGATACAAATCAACGATTTTATAAAATTGATTAAGATCAGGATGTATATATATGTAATTATGTATTAGTTTTCGTAAATTCATATACATTAATGGTGTCACGTTTATTTGAATTATAAGGTTTGAATCAAAAGGTGTTCCAAAACTTTCCTCGTACTGATCCCAATTCCAGTTTTGGCTTTAGAACACGGTAGTGACAAAAGTCACTATTTCCTCTATGTGTATGTAGCCTCCGTCCTCAAATATATTAAACCAAATAATATTCACTTAATTTTCATCCTAACCTCATGGATGATTTGATTTATCATCCCTAGTCATACAAAAGAAAATTAATCGCAGTTTGGTCCTCATCAAGTGCAGGAGCAAATTGCTTTTCCCCATTTGCAGAATCTGCATAATGTCCACTTTTAGCCAAAGTATAAATGTTAGCAAGGACATATTGAGATTATTGCCATAATTAAAAAGCAGTGGTTCTGCTTGAAACCTCTTCAGATTATGTTAATATATGTCCAGAAAGAAAAACAGAATCAAAGTTCAGACAAGAGGAGATTCCAACCGGGTGACTTCACATTATAAATTTTCCCTTTATTATAGGTAAAATAATAATAATAATAATAATAAAGTGCAATGAATTATTTATAGCCGTACATCTCAAACGCAATAATTATTTTATAGAATTTACATACTTTATTTTTATATTATATATGACTATAGACATTCTGTTATAATCATTGAATTTATGTTGTACCTGAATAATTATGATCTGGTATAATTATTGTAAAGTTTTCTCCTTTTAATAGTCCTACTAAAAAGTATGTGCAATTTTTTGTCATCAATATGCAATTTCATATTGTTATAGAATTTTGATTTTTTTTTATTTAGTTATTATTATTATTATTATTTTTGGGTAGTATTCTCATCATTATCTTTACAATGGATGAAAATTTAATTTGGTTAGTAGAAGCAATTAATTTGAAGGGCTCTAAGAAAGTAACCATATGCTTCAGATTTATTATATGATCATTTCAATGAATAAGTTATTTCACTTCACATATAAGCTTGATTCCTCAATAAAATAAGGTACATAGCTGTTGAATTTAAATTTGTTTGACATGATCAAATTTATTTTTCTTTATTTTGAATAATAAAGTTCAAATAACTAATCTCCTTTCTATAGATAGTTGGTTTTACATTTAACTGTGAAGGAAAAAAAAATCATTAGAAAATGATCCCAAATAAGGTCCAACTTTAATCGAGTAAAAGACGGTAATGAAATGCTGGAAGATTAATGGAACATCATGAAAGTTTCATACAAGAGCATTAGAGATTGCCCTGCAGTTTTTGCAGCCTCTGCATCCATATCAAGAAGCTCTTCTCAACAACGAACCAAGCTATGAATCAAACCTGAAGCATCAATTTGACCTGTCAAAAGCTAGCTCTTTCAATATCAAACAAAAAGAAAAAACCAACTCAAATGAAATATCTATTATCAAAATAAGTAAATGCAATTGTCCAACTTCATGTTGGATAATCTTGAAGACCGTTACAGCATAATTTTTTGCTGAAAATAGTTGTATAAGAATTGGCGAACTTATATATAGAGATACTTCCATACAAAATATTAAATATCTAAAAGAGCATAACCTTGCTATTTCCATCCATACAAATCTAAAGCTTTGAAGATTAATTTACCAATTTGAAGCTTTCTAATTTCTATACTAAAACCAAAGCCTCAAAATATCAAGACTAAAGATACCAAAGCTACAGACATGAAACAAACAGGAGAATGCTCTGAACCAGATACATCAAAATTAAAATAAATAAATAAATAAAAATGAGGAAAATTGATATACCAGCACAACATATTAAAAAATAAGTGAAAACTAGGAGTATTTTACAAAATGTGAACAAAAAAGAATAAAAAAAATATAGATAATGCACGTAAAATCAGGAAAACTTGAAATTTTCCTTTTCTGAATGAACTCAAAGGTCTGTGATTGACATAAAGGCAAGAGCTCTGTATTGTTAAGGAACGAATCCAAGCAAATATATATATATATATATATCTTTATCAAGGTAATCATCCACACCGTGTCGAATGAAATGGAGATGGGGAGCAAATTGATATTCATTTTACAATGAATCCATATAGGCATACAACAAAAATAAACTTGCAACAGTATGTCCCTATAACCATGTTCAAAATGAGTGCAACTTTTCTTCTTGATTTAAATCGAGCTATATCAAATTTTAAAACTGTGTCCCTATACTTTCTTTCAGGTTTTTGTTTCTATTTATCATTATTTTTTAAAATTTGCGTTCGGACCAAGTTCGTCAGTTGAAAGTCATAGTTTCTGTCTTGGCTGATTATAAATTATTTTCAGGGTTGGGAAGGGGTTCATCTTCCATTTGCTTTTGTATATAATATATATATATATATATATATGTATATGTATATGTATGTACACATGCCTTTGAATACTCATGCCTCCTTGAAATGATATTTTTAATTTTTTTTCAAAGCTCTCTTTGTATCTCGTTGTGAGGCCTGGCATTTTAATTCCTTGTTGAACTGATTTGTAAAAGCACGGCGTACGCAGGTCACCATATTCGGAAGTCCCACATAGCTTGATGTTGGTTTTCTATTGATTAAAATTGGAGAGGTATTAATTCTTTCTTGACTTGAACACTTTCTTGTGGCTGGATTGTTCGGTTTCTTTCTTCAATCTTGTAGCTGTTAATTGTGTTTTAGGATCTTCAAAATTGTGTAATATGTCTATTTGCTTGAGTTTGTTGCTGGATGCATGTATGTATACGTGTAAATACCCGCACGCGTTGTGGCTTAGGTAGGTGTTGAAAACAGGCCTTGACCATGGGCCTCCTATGCAATGGCCTAAGGCTCTTTTTTGGGTCTGAACCTCATTTGTCGCCATGTATATTTTAAATATTTATTAATCACTTGTAAAAAAATGTTTAAAATAGTTTTAAAAATTGAAATATTAAATGTTTGGTTAAAAAATAGCAATAAGAGATGATCCACTTTCATTGTTTTACTTTTTGACGTTTTCTTATTAATAGCAATTAATATCTATAAATCATATTGTAATTTCCCCCCCCCCCCCCCCCCCAAAAAAAAAAAAACAAAAAAAAAAGTACAACCATAATTATTTTTTTTCCCTCCAACTAAAATCTATAATTTTGGTGTGATTAAAGTTTTCAACGCATAATTATCAAACAAATTCTTACCTTTTAAAACATAATATCCTATATAACAACTGCACAACATCTTGTTGCTTCATAAGTTGCACTAACCGCAATATTTCACTTACATAACACTTTGTTCTTAACAATATAGACCACTTGTGCTCTTCTATCTATCAATCAATCATTCCAATTTATATTTTCTGAATTGTTTTCAATATTCAGAAGCAACAATTCGAACATATGATTTTTCATGTTGCCTAACTTTGACTTCCTTTTTGGTTTGGACTTATAGTATCTCTTTTTTATATTTATTCTTTCAAAAAAAATAATAATGATTTTATAAAATTAATTAAGATCAGGATGTATATGTATTACTTTTCTTAAATTAATTTATATTAATGGTGTCACAATCAATTGAATTATAAGGTACCGATCCCAATTCCAATTGCCACTTTAGAACAGTTTAGTGACAAATCCACCAGCACTTTCTCCAAATTGGCCCGCTGGATCCTTCTTAGAGGTTAAAAGCACATTTGGACTGGATTCTATATACATGAAAATGGCCCATCTATTTAATGAAGCCATGTATTATGTTGGTGTATTAAGCAAGGCCGAATTGCGGGACCAAATTGCTCTTTCCCATTTTGCAGAATCCGCATATAAGCAAAATGTCTACTACTTTTAGCCGAAGGATAAATGTTAGCAAGTTCATATTGAGATTATGGCCATAATTAAAAGCAATGGTTCTGCTTGAAGCTCTCCACTCTCCAGACTGTTTAGTGAGTACAAAAGAGAGGATTTTGAGAGAAGATGCTGCAACTATGAACATAGACATAAGTAGGCCCCAATGACCAACAAATGGGACCTTTTTCTTCACAGGAAAAAGGCCACACAAGGCATGGGATCAATTCAAAATTCAAGAAAACACCAAAAAGCAAACAAACCCCATCTCTCTCACTCCCACACCCAAACAAAACAAAAACAAAAGAAAATGAAGTGAGAGTCCCCCAAATTGGAAAAACAAAAAATAAACAAAACAAAAAATATGATGAAGAGCCTTCAATTACACTCCACTCACAATACCATCTTTGCTCTCAGGGTCTCTTCTCTTTTCTTTCTGTTTTCTTCACTCACTAGCCATGGACACCCTATCAAAGCTCACATCTTCATCTATGCAGGCTGTTCACAAGAGAAATACCAACCAGGCTCAACCTTTGAGGGAAACCTCAACTCTTTTCTCTCATCAGTTGTTAGCTCATCCTCTCAAGTCTCTTATAACGGCTTTGCAGTTGGCAATGGAAGCTCAACACCACAGGAAGGTACCATTTACGGTTTATTCCAGTGCAGGGGTGATTTGAGAACTATTGATTGCTCTAAGTGCATCGAAAGCGCGGTGAACCAAATAAGTTTGGTTTGTCCCTACTCTTATGGAGCTTCTTTACAGCTTGAAGGTTGCTATGTAAGATATGAGCATATGGATTTTTTGGGGAAAATTGATACGAGTCTAAGATACAAGAAGTGCAGTAAAAGTGTGAGCAATGATGTTGAGTTCTTTAGGCGTAGAGATGATGTTCTTGCTGATATGGAATCGGCTACTGGTTTTAGAGTTGGTAGTTCTGGTTTAGTTGGAGGTTTTGCACAGTGTTTAGGTGACCTGAGCCCCACGGATTGCACTTCTTGCCTTGCTGACGCGGTGGGAAAGTTGAAGAGTCTATGTGGTTCTGCAGCAGCAGCTGATGTGTTCTTGGCACAGTGTTATGCTCAGTATTGGGCATCTGGTTACTATGATTTATCTTCAGGTACATTTCCTTATTCTTTCTTTTCCTTTGATTTATTCCAAGAACTACTTTATTCTTTTGCTGCTGCTACTGTTGTTGTTTCAATTCTGTATATAACGAAATATAGCACTTGATTGGGGTTGGTGAAAAATCTGTGGCTTGCCTCTGCAAGGTTAAAGTTGGATATTGACCACTTTAGTCCTTTCTAAAGAGAGAGAGTCGTAAAAATTTTCCATAGGTGTAAGGTCAATAAAGTAAAGTCTCAAGAGGAGCATTACTACTTTAGATGGTTGCTTGCTTTTGAGAACCTTCATTCTTTGTCATTCCCCACTTTCATCTTTATATACATTAACTTTGTTGTTCTTCAATCCTTTTGGTTTTGGTATTATTTTGTTATTATTATTATTTTAATGGATCATAAAGGTCATATGCTTAATTTGTTAGTCTATGTCTCGTTCAAATAAATGCTATATATATATATATATATTCTCAAATCTGCAACAAATATAAAAGTTCCAACTGGAAAAGCACCGAAAACACATATTCTTCTTCGAACTTATCAGCAATTAGGCATCAAAAAACATGAAACATATAATATAAAAGCAGAAGAATAAAGCAAAGCAGAATAAACAATAAAGTGTACTAAAAACCTCTCAATATTTCGGTAATTCATAGCATAATAACTTTTACAAGTAAATTTATTAAGCCCTTTAAGAGCCAGTCATAGTTGGTGGTGGCAACTGGCAAACGTGGTTTGTTTCCTATCAAACAATTTTCTTTACGTATAAGGCATATATAAGACTAATTCCAATTCACTTTGCATAGATTCCTCTAGCGAAGACCAAGCGGGAAAAACAGTAGCAATTATTGTTGGTGTACTAGCAGGGCTTGCTGTTATGATCGTTCTTCTCTCCTTCTGTCGAAAAGCAATGGGTAAAATTCTCATTCCACTTTAATTAATAACACAATTATATATTTTTGACATCATTTCCTTATAATTAATTCATAAGATAAGATAGTGCTTATGATTAATTATGCCTACAGGTTAAGGAGACAGAGAAGTGGGGTCTGAGCTTATTTCTTTCAAAACATGGAGGGTAATCATTGTGAAAGATTATGTGTGTCCCAGTTTAATATTTGTTGTGACGGCTTTCTTTCTTCTACCAATTTTCTACTTTTTTTAATATATGTGTTTCCACCCCCCCCCCCCCCACACAAAAGAATGTGAGTGTTATCCTTTGGTATAAAGTAGAACTCTAAAATCTCACTCAACTTGAAAAGGATTGCTGATTCTCTTCTCTTCATGCTATCCAACAAAAACCCATTACTCGTTTTTCTCAATAGTTTATTTTCAGACTGCTACTTTACCAGCTAAAGTTTATATTACTGGTAGTCCATCTCTATTTTATGCTCTGGTTTAGATTAGAAATGACACAAAATTCTTTTCTTCCTGCTTTTACTTTTTCTGGTTAGTTTTCTATTCTCTTTTTCTTTAAATGTGTACCTCTCTATTTATTTATTTATTTATTTTTTCCCTCCATTCGTCTGCCCTGCATACCATTCAGGTCCAATTTTTGGCTTTCTAAAAAACTATTTAAATTCTATTTTTATTACAAATCCTAATAAAATTGGCTCCACCTCAGTAACATATGTAATAAGCATTTATTCTTGCAGTCGCATTCACATAAAACTTCATTAATATTAATTGTTCTGCCTGTTAGGGGGGTGAAAAAAAAAATTACCGAAAACACACAGTAAAAAACAAACTTTTTATTGATTAGCAAAGAGTCGAGCAAATTTGTATAAGATTTATGTTTGTTGGACATAAAGAAAGCAATTTAATAGAGAGAGGGCCCAGAGGTGGAGAAATTGTGCACTTTCCATTTTGTCGCAGACAAAAGGATTAGGGAAAGAAAATAATATAGAAATACGTACCGGTACCAAAATGGACATTGGTCGGTCCTCTTTTCTTTTTCTTTTTTTCTTTTTTGTTTTTTTGTTTTTTTGTTTTTTTTTTTTTTTGGTGGACACCTATTCCCAATAATAATAATAATAATTTCTCCATCTCACTTCATAACAAAAAAGGGGAAAATTAAAAAAAAAAAAAAAATCATAAGTGGACCACCAATCCTTCAGGCCTTGAAGAATTACGAGGCCCTAAGAATGGGATTAGTGGGTCGTTAAAAGGTACAAACATTGATGGGCCTTTTTACTTTAAAAATTCCATTATGTTGACCACTGTCCTAATCTGTCGCAAAAGTTTTCTCATCTTATGTTGGTTCTAAGAAGTCTGTGGATATATACACGTAAAATTTGTTGACTTTATTATAATTTATTTATTTATTTATTTATTTTTTTGGGTTATCAAGACTTATATTATAATTTTATTACAAAGGAATACTTTCGAAGACAGAGCAAGAAGAGATAATATTTACAACAACATTGTTTCGAGAAATTCCTGAATTGTTATTTATCTGAGGTTTGTGACTAATTCAAGCAATTTTGTCAAGCCCTTTTTTGTAGAATTTTGAAAGTCTTTAGTGTTTAGTTTTTATCCCAGCGAAATTTGTCTAGATTTTATTGACCAAGACAGATAGGTTTTTGATAAATTGAGCGAGGGTTCCATATAATAGGTCCATGATGTTGATCCTCTAACCTATAGAGAAGAAACGTAAAGCTCA